>NC_135509.1:4007500-4292500 GCF_051989575.1 Stigmatopora nigra | reverse complement strand
AGTTTTTTCTTTTTTTTTTCCCCCTTCTTCTTATTCCATTGACCAATTCTTCTTTCCAAGTATTTTCAGCCAAACGACGGCAGCGGGAATCGAACCCAGGTCTCCCACATGGGAGTCCTGTGATCTAACCTCTGCGCCAACCAAGTGACTACACTTTTCTTTGTAATCATTTGAGTATTGTTAGGAGAAGTCCACAGAAACAACCAAGTGAAAAAGTGTCCGAACCGGGAATCGATCCCAGGTCTCCCGGACGGGAGTCCAGTGATCTAACCTCTGCGCCAACCAAGTGACTACACTTTTCTCTGTAATCATTTCAGTGTCTTGAGAAGAAGTTCACAGAAACAACTAAGTGAAAAAGTGTCACGACCGGGAATCGAACCCAGGTCTCCCACATGGGAGTTAAGTGACTTAACCTCTACGCCACCAAGTAGCTGCACTTACCTCTGTAATCATTTGAGTGTCATGATTGCAAGAACACAGAAACAACTAAGTGGAAAAAGTGTCCCAACTGGGATTTGAACCCAGGTCTCCCACATGGTAGTCAAGTGACTTAACCACTACGCCACAATTTAGCTACACTTTTTTTTTTGTCATTAATGGAAGGTCTTGACCACAACTATATAGAAACAACTAAGGGAAAATGTTTCCCATCTGGCAATCGAACCCCAGCCTCTCACATAGATATAGTATAGAATACAGGTAGAGAGAGTAAAATTCACATTATAACAAAAAAATGTAAAATATGTTGTTTCAATGTAATATTTGTATTTTTTTTTTTCTTACAAAAAAATCTGCATAGCTCTGAGTCCGCGATAGCTGAACCGCAAAGTAGCGACGGAACACTGTATAAAAGACACAACACGGTCTGGTAAATCCAACTCAGCGTGACCTCGGCTTTAAAAGACTCTCTTGTTTTATTTAATGTCCAACAGCGTGTTTATTGGCTACTGAGTGAATAAGAAGCTCATCCAGGGAGCCAGGCGCCGCTACTACTGTGAGTGCATGTACACGGACGTTACACACTGGGGCAAGGTTTTCAAACACTTCCTTAGTGCTGAATGACACAAATGACTCGGTCGACCCATCCCTCTACTCTCTCACAACAACCCTCCGACCCCCTCCACCTCTTTTGTCCTTCCCCTCCCCCTATGCAGGACTCACCCACCCGTTGCCCAGGAAACTGTCCCAATTGTGCTATTAACAAAGGGAGTCAAGGCTTTCTTGCCTCCCGGGAGGTGGTCGCCTCCACCCCATACTCTGACCTCCTCGAACCTCACTCAGCTCTCGTCTCGTCCCCCCCCCCCCTCTCCTGAGTGATGCATCAGGCGTTACCATGGCGTTAAGGTTGGAAATTTGAAGAATTGGAATGGTAGCAGAGGGAGAGGAGGGGAAAATAGGTTGATGAGAGGGGGTTGATGGGAAGAGAAGGTGACTTTATGGGAGGTATACGATCAGATTCCGTCATTGTGATTATCAGTCAGTCACAGCTGCCTTCATTAAATACAAATTCCGTTCGTATTCACAAAGACATACGCTGACATGTATGAATGCACTTTATAGGATTAGGCTGTATTAATAATGGAGAGAAGACTGATATTAATCATATTCAAAAGTGCTGCATAATCAGTCAACTGCTCAGGGGTGAATCTCAGGTCAAAGCGTTTTTTTTTCCCTTTCAGACCTAATAGTTGACATGAGGATAATTTCACCAAAATGATTATATTACAGAAATGTAAATGCTGCTTTGTACTTTTAGCCAAAATCATGTTTGGCATTTGAAAATTGTTATATTTGCCAATAATAGTTAATATTTTATTAGAAGAGTGTTTCTCTCTCCTGTCTGTTTGGCCATCTGTGATTGGGATTATGCAAGAATGGGGTGATTGTCTTTAAATTAGGTGAATGGGTGTTGCCTTCTAGAGGGCATGAACTCTTCAACATATTTTGAATACTCATTATCACAATTTTATAATATATTTTAGTTGACATTTTGAAATTCAGTTCCAACTTTAAAGAACAATGCTTGATAAAAGCCACACATTAATATTTCATACAGTGAGTCCAGATTGATTGAAATGTTATTATAGACCATGCCAGACTTTACCTGTGCAAGCCTACATGCAAAGATAATTGAACCAGCGGTCGGCCAGCTGTTTCTCGTGTTGCCATTAACATTCAGTCCCCCACGGAGAAGCCCCCTCGGGCACTATTGAAAGGATTGAAGCTATAGCAGTAGCCAGGGTTATCTGGTCTTTATGAGACAGGCATAGTATATCTACGCCAGCCTGCATGGTGGCTGTTAACTCTTGGAATAAAATGGCTGTCGGCGTAGTGAAGAAGTGGAGGAGGGGAGCTTCGGAAGACAAACTTTGAATAGTGATGGGGGTAAAAATAGGCGAGCATAGTGAATAGGAAGAGTATATCACGAGCTCTTTTTTTATAAGCCTACTACATTAGATGGCTTTTGCTTTGTGTGTTCAGCTATTGCAGTGTTGGTCCACTGTATCTATATGTTGCCTTAAATGAACTGTGTTAGTAGCCTGGAGTCATTTAAGCCATCTGAGATAAATATTCAAAATATGGAGGAACATTTTAACACAAATGCATGCCCAGCAGCTCAGGAAAAAAAATAAAAACAACTAAAGAAATAGGCATGTTTTTATGTTCAATTCATTTTTTTCCTGTGTGATTTCAGATTGAATGTTAGGACTGAAACATTCTTAAACAATCCCATGAGTACATTCAAATTTAATTACCGTGTGCCAAATATGTGTTTATGAATTTAAGTTTGAAATGATGAGTGTTAGTATTGTATTCCATTTCATTTTCAAAAATAATCCCAAAATTCTGGTCTAAGTTATTTTGAATGCACATTTTGAAGTGGCTAAAAATCACCAGCAGTTCTCAGAAGCAGAATACCCTCCTCCTCTACCAATGCAGACAAATAAATTGCCCCCCTCCACCATCTTAACTCACCCTTCCCCCTCTTTCTTTCTGCTGTTGTCTGTCATCTAGCTTTAGTTTGGTTCAATCTAGTCCTTTGACTGAAATCCTTTCCACATTAGGTGCACCCAGAGTTTTAACAAAGGCTCTCTTTAACACCAATTTATATGAATTTTGTCAGATTTCCATTTCTAAGTCCTTAATTTCTACTCAAGTGAGCATAGCCGGATTCATGCTGTTCTTTAGACTAATCAACAAGAGACTTCATCAACATTTCCTCACTTTGAGCAAATTATCCAATCAACTAATGATTATATTGCCCATCCCGTGTCACAATCCTAATTGATGATGATGAGTGTAATCGTGTAATTGAAGTACATTAGTGTACTTCCCTTGTTACTTTAGCTTGTGTGTACACAGAGTGGCTCAGTGTGTCACTCGCTCACAGCGTGGTCCTCCTTGCTATACAAAAGCTCCGTCAGTAGCATTACATGTGTGTGTTGGTGGTTGATGAGAAGGAAGATGCACGCGGGGGGTGCAGAGGATTATTAGAGACAAGGGCCAGTGTTGTTTTTACACTCATCAATTGCAACTGTCAGACGACATGCTCCATTGCCCCTTTTGTATGTCTTTGTCCCGCATCTCACAAAAGCAGAAAACACTCAAAACACACTTCCTGTGTCTTTCCCTGACAGCCCTTCCACCCCATGGTCAACTTGCAATGCTCACCCGATCTGAGGACGTTCCTGTGCGCCCTCTACGTGCCCGTGTGCACCGAGTATGGCCGCATGACACTGCCCTGCCGGCGGTTGTGTCTTCAGGCCAAAAGTGACTGCTACAAACTCATGGACATGTTTGGCGTTAGCTGGCCGGAGGAAATGGAATGCAACAGGTTGGTTACAAACAGTAGTCTAGTCGTCATGACATTTGTTGACAAACTTTATGAAACCTTTCTATTTATCAAGCAAGGTTGTCATTTTGGAAAGGAAGCAAAGGCTCCTAAAACAATGAAGAACAAAGCTACTGTAAAGCACACACTGAAAAATACACATGTTACAGTATTTTCAAGAAACCCTTACATTTACTGTTAAAGGATGGAGAAAAAACGGGAAATCTATGAAACTGTTACTGTCAATTTAACTCATTCACTGCCTTTGTCATCAAATCCATTTGAACTGGGATGACTGGTATTAAACTATTACATTTTAGCACCAATAATGGAGATAACAATGGTATGCAATGGCTAATGCCAATACTGTGATGAAATGACAATATTATCAGTATATAATATTATAGTATTACAAAACCATGATCCCGTCCCCGAATTAAATTTTTACTGATAAATTAGACTTAATATTTGTGGTGCAAAGAAAAGCGCAATACAGTCTACGGTTTAACCAGGTTTGTTTTGAAATTGGGAATGGCATGTCAATGTAAATAAAATTCAAGCCAAATTCTCCAGGATCAGACCCACTGACCAATCAATCCACTGCTGCCAGACACAGCAATTGATCAATATATTTTCTTCAATAAATTAGTATTTGGTATATATCAAATTATTTTTAATCCTGATGAAGTGGTAAAGCCATTTTACATTGAAGTGAACTCACCCGTATCATGTCTGCAGGTTTCCGGACTGCGACGATCCGTATCCTCGTGCCGTTGACCTCCTGTCAAACGCCGACACGACCGAGCCCGCCATCCCCGTTCAGCGCGACTACGGCTTCTGGTGCCCCCGAGAGCTGAAAATAGACCCAGAGCTGGGTTACTCCTTTATGGGTGTCCGAGACTGCTCTCCACCTTGCCCCAACATGTACTTCACTCGCCAGGAACTGTCTTTTGCCCGCTACTTTATCGGCGTGGTGTCCATTGTGTGCCTATCTGCCACCATCTTCACATTCCTCACTTTTCTCATCGATGTGTCTCGCTTCCGCTACCCGGAGCGACCAATCATCTTCTATGCTGTGTGCTACATGATGGTGTCCCTCATGTTTTTCCTGGGTTTCCTACTGGAGGACCGTGTGGCTTGTAATGCTGCAGTTCCCGGCAGGTTTAGGGCCTCCACTGTGACTCAGGGCTCCCATAATAAGGTGAGGACACATAACTGTTTGTAACAATATCAGTTACATTTGACCTAAAGCAATGAAAAATACAAAGCAATTTAGTTTTTTATATACATATATATATATGTATATCCCCAAAAAAATAATCGAGTGATAATCAAGGGAAGACTGTATATATATATATATATAGCCCTGCGATCAGCTGGCCACGATTCAGGGTGTTGTACCCCAATTATCGCGAATTCACTGTACAATTTTTTTCTGCTATTAATTATTTAAAAAATATATAGATATTTTTTTAAAGTTCATAAAAATGTGAAAATCCACGCTGAAACTCGTAAGCGTAAGCCACTCCCCTGTCTTCAAATTGCTACTAGGCACTGAGAAAAAAAAAGTACTTATAAAAGTACTTATAATATTTTACAATTATTGCGGCCATGTCTGGTCTACATTAATCGCGATATTCTAGGGATTACTGCATCCCCAGGAAATCTAAATTGCTTTGTATTTTCCATTGCTTTAGGTCAAATGTAACTGATATTTTCTATGTATATACACGCCTTGTATCTTAGATAATCACAACAACTTTCTTTTCCAGGCCTGCACCCTCGTGTTCATGGTTCTATATTTCTTCACTATGGCGGGAAGTGTGTGGTGGGTCATCCTTACCATCACTTGGTTCCTGGCCGCCGTTCCCAAATGGGGTAGTGAGGCAATCGAGAAAAAGGCTCTTCTGTTCCACGCCTGCGCCTGGGGCATCCCCGGCGCGCTCACTGTCGGCCTGCTCGCCATGAACAAGATCGAGGGCGACGGTGTCAGTGGCGTTTGCTTCGTCGGTCTGTACAACCTGCCGGCGTTGCGCTGGTTTTTGCTGGCACCACTGGGAGTGGATGTAGCGGTAAGGAATACGCGATGAGATCACGTCGTTATTTTAGGATGGAATAACTCACTCTTGTGTCCTCCTCTAAGGTGGGTGTGGTACTGCTGCTGGCGGGAATCGCAGCTCTGAACCGGGTCCGCATGGAGATCCCGCTGGAAAAAGAAAACCAGGAGAAATTAGTGAAGTTCATGATTCGTATCGGCGTGTTCTCTGTGCTTTACCTGGTGCCGCTGTTGATCGTTCTGGCCTGCTACCTGTACGAGAACAGCCATAGGACCGTGTGGGAAACCACATGGATCCAGGAGAAGTGTCGAGACTACCATATCCCGTGCCCTTATCAGGTAAGACCCAGTGGCGGTCCGTGAATTTCCTAGCGACGCCTTCAGCTTCAGATGTTATGGCTATAAAACTTCTACTGCAGCTACAGCTGCGACACAAAAAAAATCATCAATAATAACTTCAGGTTGCCCACATGGCAGTCAGTTGAGTTAACTTCTACACCACGAATGGCCATACTGGAGAAGTCACCCTGGCTATGATTTTAGGGGCTGCACTGTAGTTTAGTTTGGCCTTCAACATGTACTCAGGTGTGACATTCTGAAAACTCGCTTCATTCCATGAACCTCGATTTTACTAGTATATAATTTAGTCTATACGCGGTAATCCTTTGAGATCCGTGGTTATACATACTTTTATGTATGCATTCATAGTAAAATGTATTCTTAGCTAGAAATGATAAAGGCGAATTTCTATCTACGGGAAGCTGTTATAATAAAAGAACACTCATCCACAGTGTGTTTGTGTCGAAAGAGGACTGCATCATTATGAAAGCACAAAAAGTCAATATGATAGAATCCCACTGCCTTTCTATATTTATGTCTGCCTCTAGGCTAGTACTACGTTGTGATGACACAAACACACATTTGCTTTGTAACTATAAAAAAACTCTTTAAACCTGCTGCTTTCAGTATTTTTTTTAAACACTCGGGTGATTATCGAACTACTACGAAGTGTCGGTCAAGTACGTCCCACTCGTTCTAGTATGTACCATGTGTGTGTGTGTGTGTGTGTGTGTTCACCTGCAGGCAGAGCAGAGTAGTCGTCCCGACGTGTCGGTGTTCCTGCTCAAGTACGTGATGATGCTGATCGTGGGCATTCCATCCGTCTTCTGGGTAGGCAGCAAGAAGACGTGCTTCGAGTGGGCCAGCTTCTTCCACGGCAAGAAACGCAAAAAGTATGCAACACACACACGCACACATACCTTCTGCTTCTCCACACTCCCACCGATTCGCCCACTTACCCGTCCGTCTCCCCTACTTCCACCCCCTGGGGCTCTTTCTTCTGTCCCCGCCAACCCTCCGCTCCACAGCGTCCTGGTCGCCGGCAGCCGGCAGGTCCTGGGGGAACCCGACTTCGCGCACCTGCTCCTGAGGGACAACCTGGCGCCCGTAGCTAGGAAGTCACGGGGTACCTCCACGCAGGGCACATCCACGCATGCCTCCTCCACCCACTTAGCCGACCCAGACGAGCCCCACAGCGGCAGTGGCAGTCGGGCGGGCTCGCTCCGCAGTGCCCGCTCCGAGTCGAGCGGATTCCGAGGCAGCCTGCGTCGCTCGCGGGATGGCAGGTTAGTCCCATCGATATCATTTTAAGAATGTTTAATTATTTAGATATACATTTAAGTAGGTAGTAAAAAAGAAAATACACAGGTAATGGTTATTTAAAGTTATTTTTTTTTGAATTATTGACATTTTTTATTACTAATTTTTGATTTTTTTAAATTTATTTTTAGATGTTGAATAATATACCATCCTGCTCCTATATTAGCGATATATTGGACAGATATTGGACTTTTCTTTTTTAGATCAGCAACAAAGATAGCCAATTTAACTGTTCTCTTCTGTGGGGAATTATCTTTTTTATGAATATTGAATATGTATTAGCCAGCTAATGTTTTTTTTCTTCATATTTATTTACAATTCAATTTAGTCATTAGGGTATGGAGGAAAAAGGACATTTTGGGGATACTTTCGACTTAGTGTTTTTCTAGAATACTTTTGGGTTACAAAGAAATTACATCTACTCAGAAACTGCTACTTTTAATAATTTCCATATAATTAATTTCACTTTTGATGCTCGGGTCATGAAATTTCCCCAAATTCCAAATGAGTTTTACGCCCTATAGATACACGGGGTCCAGCTTCCGCGCCTCTGACGAACGCGGGTACTACGGAAGCACACCCCATCTAGACGACCTGTTCCGAACAAGAAACTCGAGCCTTTCGCGGCACGGCTCCACGCACTTGCTGGACGGCCAATCGCGGCACGGTAGCGTCAGGGACTTGAGCTGCGTTCCCATTGCTCCGCCGGGGATCCCTTCAAACGGCATCCGCCGGATGCTGGAAGAAGACGCCCCCTGATGACCCTCATCGAGGTGAGCCTTCTCTTTTTAGATCGGTGCCAGGACTATCTCGCCTATCTCCGAAACTGACACGGAAAGGATTTTTTTTTCCCCAGAGAGATCCAAAGACTCATGGGCTCCTTTTGAATGGTTTAATTGCACCTTTTGAGCTCACTTAACTAGTTGGCCTTTCTTGTATTCGATCGCAGGGTGGACTTGATTCTATTTCCTTGCTAAAATTCCTCCGTTTCGAACATTTTCATGCTCGTGAAAGACTTTCAACTTAAAGCATGGTTTTCATAAGTAATGGAGTTAAGATTTCTGCCTTACCGTCCATATAAGCAAGACGACAGACGGGATTTAGTCAAGGTTAGAAAGTGATCGCAAAAAATGTATGGATAGTACCATATTTTCTCGCATATAAGCCGTATTTGTAACTCAGAAAATGATGACTGAATGACTTGTCTGCGAACAAAGCTTACAGGGTTGCTATACTTTTTCTTACCAGTCAATGTAGGAAAATTAACATTTACCATTTGTTAGTTATTTTCAATTTTGCAGCAAGAAAACAACCATTACTGAATGAATTACTAACTTTCTTATGATATTGAGACCCTAAAAATGTGCTTTCGATTCATACAGTATCTCAGGAATTCCAAGTGTGGTGATTTTTTTCCCTTCAAAGTAATTTGTTTGCCCCATTAAAACCATGATTATGGACGCGAAAATTGTGAATGAAAGGGCAGGTTATAAATGAGAAATTATCAAATTCAACAATTTTAAGGCAAATTTAGGATATGGCTTATACGCGAGAAAATACGGTAAGTGCTATGTTTGATCTTGGTAAATCGGGTTTGTCAAAGCTGAATAGTGAATTGTTCCCTGTACTCTTTAGACCAGGGGTGGGCAAAATATGGTCGGCAAGCCACATGCAGCCAGTTGGGTATTGATTGTACTTATTGGGCATTTACAAGTCAGTAGAATTTTCCCCCCCGCCAGTTTATAAGGGAAAGTATTTCTCATAAAATATTACTGGAACAAACAACTATAAAGGCATTTGTAATAAACTAGATAACAACAAACATGACAAAAAATATATAATTCACTAAAAAGAAAAAAATTCATACTCACCTGACCTTCTTTCCATTTGCGTCTTCTTTCATGCTCATGTGGCTTTTGGACTTTTGCCCACTCCTATATTAGACTATTACATTGGCTTGGAACATTCTGTTGGTTTGTGATTTACAGAAAATGTTTTTTTTAAATAAATGATTAAAAAAAAAAGTTGAGTCATTACCTTATCGGGCTGGTGGGGTTTGTATGTCACATTTAGAGGTTGGGTGTTTGAAAGCTGGGCGGCAGCCAAAGGAGGGATCCTTGGCAGTCCAATCCCAGGCTGCAAAAACTTGCTCTTAGGACGTGGAATGTCACCTCTCCAATTGAGAAGAAGCCTGAGCTAGTGCGTGAGGTCAAGAAATGCACAGCTTGGGTTTTGGTACCACTCTGGAGAGGCGCCAAGCAGGTGTGGGCATACTTATTGCCCCCAGCCCCTGTATATTGGGGTTTACCCCAGTAGACGAGAGGATAGCATTCCTCCGTTTCTTGGGTGGGGATGGATGGGTCCTGACTGTAGTCCTAACGGGCCTTTTCGGCCCATGGGACTCTGGAGGCAGCAGGCTCGGGCATCTGATTAGGATGCCACATGGACGCCTCCCTCAAGTGGTGTTCTAGGCACGTCCCACTGGGAGGACACAAGGGCCAGGGACACCTTGGGATAGTCCCGGAAGAGTTAGATGAAGGGAATGGAGAGAGGGAAGTCTGGGTCTCCCTGTTGAAGCTGCTGCCCCCGCAACTCGACTTCGGATAAAGTGGAAGATGAGATAAGGTGAGGCCTAAAAAGCTTCTCTGGATAAAAAAAAATATATATATATATGACTTGCAGTCTAAGAATTTGTAACAGCACTCCGCTTTATTGAAATACATCGGAGTCAGGTTAATATGAGTCGTCCACAGAAGAGTGGCAGCCAGTTCCATACATTTTGTTTTGACCTTACACCTTAAATATCTTTTGTGCAAAAAGAATCTACATCACCTGTAGTGGGTTATCCTCAGAAAAAAAAAACGCCCAAACCGTTAAAAAAAAGGGGAGAAAGCAAATTCAAAAGGAAAACAAACCCAAAATAAAGCAAAAATGATTACATCTATCACATGCAAAACTGTACAAAAATCTTACAAAGCAAACCTAGAAAACAACCAAAGTGTATTATGATATGAAAGCGCAAAATATAGAAGGTATTGTAGATAAGACCTCACTGAAATGCAAAGGCAATTGTTTTTGTTATTTTCAACCAACATTTTTTTTCTGAGCCTTAAAACCAGTCCCCCCCCCCCCAATCGCTCCTACCATAAAAATCCTCATTTTATTGCTTCCAACCTTTTCCTGAGTTATTCTCTTTTCATTGGGATCATTTAATTTCATCTGTACAACATGGGCCCGACAAAAAAAAAGTCCTCCTCGCTCCGAGATAATACATTCCACATGCCAAGAGCTAGGAAGGGTCTTTCAAACCGAATCAAAAGGGTCTTTGTTAGTAACTCAACTAAAAAGAAAACGCACGTGTGGAATTAAGTGTTTTGAAAAGGGAGGAATGACCACATTGTATTTTTTTTGTTTCCTCGCCAACCGCATAAACAAAGACGTAAAAGCTCACGTGAAGCCGAATGTAGTAGTAGCATGAATATTTCTATTTTCTATTCACTTTGTAGTGTTATTGTTTAAAGGACAGTTTCATCCAAGGGTACAAATAACAAAAGTCAGAGCGACGAAAAGCAAATTGGGTTGCGCCTGGCCATGGGAGGTGTAAAGAAGCTGCGAGTGAGTATAAAAATAACAAAAAAGCATCTTTTTTTTAAGGGGTACATGATTTAAACATTCACTTTAAGCATGGACTGTGACAAAACTCAATAAAGTCTATTTTTTTCTCTTTTAAATCGGTACTTGGAGCTCGCCCTCACGTTTTACGCATCCCAACTCCCTCCTCGTTAGTGTTTTCTCTCTGTGTCTCTACATCCAGATTTTCACTCTTAATGTCAACCCAAATACGAAGGAGAGCATGACAAGTCATAAAAGAGCATCACAGGTCAATCAATAAAACCAGAGATTTAAAATGAATTCCGTGCGTGCAAATAAAAATCCCAAATTGCTTGAGAATAAAAGGAAAATAAAAGTAGATTTTCCCCGTGTAGTTCTCGATAGCATTTCCTTATCATATATTACTCTCTACTTTGAACTTATGTACATTATTGTGGCGTTCAGGTGACCATGTCCTTGAAAGATGAGGCTTTTTATGAAGAAGGGAAAATGGACACTAAAGTTGTCGCACTTATAGTGTTAAGTTTAGTGTTAGCAAAGTTTGCAGCTATGGGGAAGGGTAAAAGATGAGGCGGGGGGCACGCAAACCAAATGCTTCTACTCTAAAAATGATAAATAAATTAAAATATAGCCCCCTAAAACTCAATAGGCTCGTATGTACAAATAAAAACTGTTTTTTTTTCTGTCTTTGCATCTGAATGAGGCGAAAGGGTCAAAGGAATCATTAAGAAAATACCTGTGGAAAGTGTGTTGGGGAGGTGGGCAAGAAGAGGTACAGTTGTGTGGGCACAGAAAGGGTTCGTGGGAATGACGAGTCCTGTGTTCATGTGTCCCAACCCGTACGGTCAGTGCTCTCCAGGGACAATGACTTGGTCTTGTGAGGGGACGCAGGGCTTGGAGGGCTGCTAAAGGTGGAGCTGTTGGATGCTGTCGAGTGGCGAGGGGAGTCCGAGTCCTGCCACCACAAACAAAAACAGACAGAAAAGTTGACATGGAGATGGAGGGGTGAAAAAGGGTCTCCAAACATATGCATGTGGAGGGTGGACCTCACAAATGATGGCAGGAAATGAATGGCAACAAGAATATTCACGTCAACGTTCTTCCTGAAACCCATCGAGTGCATCAAAATATATTTTCAGACTATAAATCGTATTGGGATAGGATTTGCATTTCTGTAGTGTATTATATTTGTTTACAGGCCAAGAACAGCAATGAAGAGAAACTGGATAAGTAGAGGTCAATGCAGTTGTGGGCCTTAGAACTTTGGACTATAAGACGCACTTGAATAAGTTATCAAAGAGATTTTTTGTTTATAGGCCGCAGGTTTCCAAAATTGAACTGGAGCTATTTATACTAGACAAAAAGACATGGAACTCATTAGCCTGCAAAAATGTGAAAATGAGCTTTAAATGCTGGAGGGGGTTCAAACATCATCTTCATTTAGCATTTCTTGGCTGGTGCGACTTATAGTCTGAGAAATACAGTATCTTTGAAGCATGGTAAAACCATAGATTGACATGGTTTATATTTTTTTCTTTGCTTTCCAAATCTATTTCTGTCTTTCTTAATAGCAGTTGAAAAACAATTCAAAATGTTTACTGCAAACGATAGCATCTAATACTCAAAATGTATTTAGTGCAAGCTGTCACGATTCAAGTATATAAAGTACTTGGACCTATTCCACGCAGTCATTTTGAAGTTTTCCTCAAAATGATAAAACCTCTGCCAAATGATGCATTTCAGCACCTGAAAAGCACTTTTTCATCAGAGGGCACTCAAGATGTTCACTGCAAACCAAAGAAGTACCGTATTTTACGGACTATAAGTCGCACTTTGTATTTTTTTTTTACTTAGGTCATTGGTTGAGCCTGTTTTTTTCTCTCACCACGAACACTTTGGAAAAACATATGTTAGCAGCCTATTTAGCCACATTTTAATTTTGTCACTTTAACATGTTTGTTGTTGTTTCCAATCAAATAAAAACTTGCAAAAGTGTGACTTTCATATCTATATCGTCTGCAATATACTTTTTGGCCCGTGCGACTTATAATCCAACAAAGACGGTATCCAATACTGACATCTCCAAGTGTATATCTTGCCAACTGTCCCGATTTCAACTATTTGACATATTTGGACCCAATGATGTCCTGAGATCATATTACCCAAACATACTGCACTTCATAAGGATGGCACGGGTGGGCAAAACATGCACTGCACCAATTGGCTCATGGTGAGAAGCAGGCATGCGGTGTGATCAGTTAAGTGGTCGGGAGGGCAAAACCGGAGAGGGGGCCGCTCAAGCTGAAATGCCAGTGAAAAGATGATGCCCTGGAAACGTCCAAAATGTAGCGGGTGGATCTTTGTGGATTAAACCACGCATCCGTCAGTGAGGATGCGTGTCGGTATGACACTCGGGAAAAACACGCACAAACACAGGCAGGCGCAGACTCGCACACTCACGCTGTGGCTCTGGCGTGTGTGTGGTGTGCAGGTCGTTGGATTTGTTGACGTTACCTTCATCTTACTAAGCAAGGTCCTTAAAGCCCTTTTCAGATCAGGGGTCTTCTCCGACGGCGAAACGGCCTGCCACTGCAGATGAGAGTTGACACTGAGTGCCGCGCCCACAGGCAGCATGCTGGGTGGGGTACAGGGGGGGGGGGGGGGGGGGATGAAGGTATCGAGGGGGGCGAGAAATGGGAGAGGGGCAAGATGGGAGCTTCTGGCACTCGACGGTCGTTGGGGTGGTGTCGGACTTGGAGATGGGGAGGGCTTGTTTATATTGGGGGCACGAGTTGCCCATGACTAAACAACTCTAGTGCTTCAGACCAAAAGACTGCGCTTACAGGAATTGAGCATGTAAAGCTAAAAAGTCAGCCAACACGACAGACAAGAGCGCAAAGTCGCCCCATGGGTGTTGTTGTAGAAATATGACACCACAGGGGGCTGACCAATCAGCAGGTAGGAACAGGAAGGTGAGGTAAAGCACCTGACGGGATGTTTTCAGCAGATAAGGGGGCTAAGGGGATGGAAGGGGTTTATCTACAACAACTACCATCACATGCAGAAACAATCATGTTGTCGGTTTTGAATATCAAAGAATATTTCCAACCATGATTGAAACCTTTCTTTTTCTTTCACTGACCTCTCTGTCGAACTGAGAGAGGGGGGCTTCCCCACATTCCACGCCCCCGCCCGAAGACAGGGAGCTCTCCGAGGGTGACGTCATAGCCTGTCGCTTGGACCCGTAGCTGCCGCCTGACAGTTCTCGACGTAGGGCGCTGCCGTTTTGCGAGGACGGGCCTGTGATGGCGGAGTCAACGAGTGGTAAAGATGGACGAGAATGCCGCGGGGGGGGCAGTGGACTACTTACGTATGCCAAGCCCACTGCTAGCGCTCATGGAGCGGCCTGGCTCTGCCCTGTTTTTGGTGATGGAGGGGATGCTGACTGAACCGCTGAAGCCTGCGCGGCTCTCTGGGATGCGGACATTCTAAATAAAGCAGATATAAGACAGTCAGGTGGAGGGAAAAAACATTATGAAGAACAAATTGGAAAAGTTTTAGTTTTGTGAATTTCCCCTTAATTCAGGGGGTGTCAGACTCGGGTTAGTTCGCGGGGCGCATTAAAGTCAACTCGATTTCATATGGGCCGGACCATTTTAGATATAATATTTAGATTTTTTTTAAAATAAATGGATTAAAAGCCTTGAATATTAGGCTTTATATAGATCTAAAAGAATGTTTATTTTAGATTTTTTTTATATATATTTTTAGATTTAAAAAAAATGATTTTTCAACTAAAAACCTAATCTTTTTTTCCCCACTTATCCGTCACAAAAAAATCCAAGACATATTGCAATATGCCTTTACCCTATCGGATCATATCTCATGACGCAATTACCCAAAACTAGTAGAGTGGTATGTGAATGTAAATCAAATGAATCAAAAGTTTAAATACCATAGGTAGGTCTTTGAGAATCTGTATCCCATCCCCTGGTCCCATGTGAGCAACGTGGTTAAAGTTTGTGGGATTGGAAATCAGCTTGTTCCGCATCTCGGGATCCCGTAGCATCTCTCTGCAGTCACAAAAAACAGATTTAAAGGACTGTTGACCAATTAGTTGGACCTATAGTGCTTACTACATGAACCCATTAGGAGAAATAAGGGAGGTGTAAATTACAGCTGCCCTTGGGGGTGGAAAATATACAAGAATAAATTATTTTTCAAATTGGATTGCAACAATAAAACAAACTTAATTGATTCAAATCAACCTGTTGCCCGTGCTGTTTTGCATGAACCAAAACTGCAAGCGATTATTTGCATGCTGGATGAAGTATACCTCCTCTGCTGAAGTCGTTCTTCCTCCGGCACCCTGAAGGAGAAGCGCCTCTTATTGTTCATGCTGCGTACCATCTGCTTCCTGCTGTTGTCTGACGTCTCCGGGACAACCAGCTCGTCGCCCTCTGGAAGATCACAACAAAGCCACAGGCGTGTTTACAACAATGACTGAAAAGCACTTCACACACACATGGAGGCAGACAACATGATCAGTATTGCCACAGAACATCTGGTGCTAAAAGAACATGCAGGCTTTTAGAACAACAACTAAATCAAGACATTTCAAAATGTGAGATAGCTGCAAAAACATGCATGTAATCGTATATTTATAATTATCATTTGAATACTCTCTAAAGAAGACATTTAACATAGGACATCTCACCAGCTGTCTTGTTTCTGAAGTAGATAAGCCGCACTGTTTCCAGTCCCAGCAGGTTCAGTGAGCCATCCACATTTAAAGGTCGCACCTGTAGTAACACATAAATACAACAATTAGACCTCTAACCCATGTCATAATTTGATCGAATCCAGGTTCTCTTCCATTTTCGTGAATTAGACTTAGTCTGGCTGTGGTGAAGGTCTCAATTTCCTCCGCAAGAGGACGACAAAACTAGCAGTGATTGTTTGATCACTTAATTGCAAATGTAGTGCATTTCAATCAAGGCATAAAACCACATAAAGGTGCCCAAAATACAACTAGAAAAGGCCAGGAGCAAGATTTTAAAGGCCAGTAGCAAGATTTTGTTTAACATAGCTTACAAATTGTTTAGTTGTATTAGACTGACTTACACAATTGTTTCAAATGAAGTTAGGCTTTGTCAGAAATGTGTTTTACTTGGCCCAGCATTGTCAATTGTTTTCTTCATCAAGTTAAACCTTGACCATTACAAAATATCACATATGACTATCTTGCTTATCGATTAATCTGCATGTGGGCAGCAATGTACGTACGGTCCGACATGCTTCCAATTCTGGATGGCTCAAAATAGTTTCATCCGTTAATAAACAGTGAATACAATATTAACACCATGCAGAACAAAACCACGCTGCAGTTGCAGAGCAAGCAGAAGGTCTTCTAGGCCATGGCAATACAAATTTGGGGGAATATAACAACAAATGTCTGCTTATTATTCCCTGACTATAAAAAAATAACCTCATGAAACAACAGATAAGTGCCCTTTTTTAACTAACCAATTCTGAATGCAAGATAATGTCCAAAAAGTAGCAGACAATAGCCAAGTTTAAATGTAGAGCAACAAACCTTCTTTAGTGGAATAGTCTGAATCCAATCCATTGTGTTGACATCATAAACATCAACTGCATTCTCACTATACACCGACAGATAAGGAGCATCATAGCCTAGCAGGTGAAAACCATTAGTTAAAACATTTCTGTTCCATCCCCATCAATGTCCATTTAAACTAAGTATGCTTACAAGCCCCATTTGGCGTAGCGGGCCACATGAGCTCCTGTTGGCGTGACCTGCGACCCTGAGAGTCGACGTAGACGCCGATGGCACTAAAACAGAGCAGCAACTCCTTGGCAGAGATCTCCACAGCACAAAGGGCATCCAAGCTCTGCTGAGGGATGAATGCCAGGGTGTGATCCTCAGCGTGGAGCAGGCTTACTGGTGGTAGGTCACCGTGGACACTATGGAAGGAATCAAAGTAAATAAGGAGGCCAAACTCTAATAAGGTCTGTTTATTCTGTACCTGTATCGGGTGAAGCCAGACTGGTATCCCACATAAAGCCGCTCATTGAGCAGACCCATCCATTGGACAACCCCGGGAGCCTGCAATTCTCGTAGTCTTCGGTGACGGACTTTACTTTTGTTCACCTAAAGTGCAAAGATGGAATGTTTAATAAACAAAAGTGACATAACTTTACAGCAGAGAGTGAGTGTAATGTTGATTTTTTACAAACCTCATAGCACATAATTTGCCGCTTCATGGCTACACAAAGACACGTCAGCGAGCCATTTCGGACTGGACCGGAAACAATGGTCTGGCAGCCTTTAGTTTCCACGAGTTTAAAGGAGTCGATCTCATGGCCGTCTAAGGCTAGCGAGGGGAAGAGTCGGACGTGGCGGTTCCTTCCGGAAATGACAGCTAGCAGTTGCTCTTGTGGGATCAAGTCAATGTGGTGCACCTTCTTATTGTCGCCCACTCGAATGATTTCTGAGGGTGGGATTATGAGTCATTAGTTGCAAATTCATCTGATCAAATCAACTGGCAAATAATGGGTTTTACCATCTTTGGTGACATGGATGACAAAAAGGCCTTCTTCGTTGCCTAGAGCGACCCGCTCATGATCTGATGGGACAAACCAGAGTTTGACTAATGTTAACATTTTATTAAATGTTTATGAGTAAACTCTAAATATAACCTCCTAGGACCAAGCATCCACATGTGTGGACATCACATTTTTGGTTGTCACAAGATTACAAATGTTAAATTTTGGACTACAAGGGCCTGGCGTCTACTTATGATGTGGACATCATTATTCTCAAAAATTACATGTAAAAAGCTAATTTGTTTTTACAATTATCAGGTCCCAATTAGCCTAAATATTACAGAGAAATGAAAAGTGCATTCCTTACTTGCAAGAGTCTGGGTCTTAGGAGGATAAAATAAATGTCAGAAGGAAGGTGTGGCTGTATTTCATGTATTAAATGATCACCTATTATAGCAGCAGACTGTGTAGTCTTGATGAGTGGCAGCGTGCTGTCGTAAGCCTCTTTGGGGACGTAGACGAAGCGCTCCTTCAGCTTGTTCTTCTTGAGGATGCGGTGGAGCTCGTTTAGAAGACCCACCCACTTGTTTCTCTCCTGGTCACTGTCAGCTAGAATCAAGATGGATGGCTTGTGGCTGCCAGATAGGGAGAGCTGAGACGCTGTTACCTGTACAAAGGTAACATCAATATGACTTTAATTTCTTATAATACAATTTTGGATGTTACAAATCCAAAGTGGAGAAAACAAACATTACAAATGATTAAATAATTATAATACATGGTTTTCTATTATTCAGGGACATAGCTGACTTCCAATTTCCTAAGAAGACATTTATTTCTCTCTATAAACTGATCTTTTTATCATGCCGCTTTGTTGCAGTTAAAACAGTGTAATGATGATACAGATAAGGAGAACCCACTCTGAATATGCAGGGGATGTCTTTGCGGCTGGCGTGTATGACATCCGAGGCCAAAACAGAGCTGACTGAAAAATCTTCGTCCCTGGATGAAAAAAAAACAGGAAAAAATCTTCGTCAAACAACCAGGAGAAGATGATTTTGAGTTATACATGGAATTTATTCATTGAACAATAAAGAGAATTAGGTCTGTATTTATGTCCCCCGCCTGGTGTCCATAGTTGGCTGAATCCTCGTCTATCAGTGCCATTTATGGTACTAGATCTTGATATTTTGACAGTGGGTTAGCAGTGATCAGTCACTGCCCCATCCCAGTCAAAATAGATTGGACGTCTAGGACCACCAATAGCAACCAATGAGATAAATGAATACCTTATAATGGGTTAAAGACAATCAATTACATTTGGTCCTTTAGTATTACACAACCTTTGCCGGTCCAACCTGCTTGTTTATAACCAAAAGACAATTGTTGTGCTATTAAAAAAATATATCTTTTGAAAAATGGGAGTTTAACAATTAAAAGATTGTGTGTAGCCAATTATAAAAGGTGAAGAAATTCAATCACTCATCTATTATAATCCGACAGCCATTTCTGGCCATCATAAAAAAATTCAACTCTCTACGTTGCACGATTTGGACAAAGGTAGCGAGGGAATCTTAACATACACACACACACACCCATAAATCACACTTTATAAGGATTAGAGACCAGGGAAACATTTTCTTACCTCATATCAATGACTTGGTTTACAACTACGCTCGGCTGCGTTATCTTTCCTTCACCTATCTCATAGAGAAACAGTTTGAAGTCGCATACAACTGCCATTGCCCTCTGCCAACCCTTCTTCACTCCTGTTGGTTTAGGCACCTATAACCCAAAAAAAAATATTGTAATGGTAATGTGAAGTAAAATAAATAGGAATGTAGTATAAGTTCACTCACCCTGACATGGCCTTCATATGCAGTCCCAATGCCCCTTTGAGGATCAATGCCGAGCGGTCCTTTGGTCTGATCTTGTGGAACGGGACAAACGGCGGGTGCTTTGTCCGCGCAGGTTACGTGGCAGGAGAAGTTGCAAACTAGATAAAAAGAGAAAGTAGGGAAACAAATTAGGTGTAATGCAGTTGGTACTTTGATATAGGAAAGATGAAAACCAATATAATGATTAACTGTACAAAGTGACTGGTTTTGATTGCCGATATAAACTAAGTAAAGTAGATAAGTTATTCAATCTTTCTTGCTTAATGTTTCAGGTATGCAATAAGCCAACCAGACTAAAGCACTGCTACATTAGAAGGTATAAAAAGTGCACATATTAACTGCATTTTTAGGTTTAATGATATAGTTGCAAGTGCAACACTGACATCCTATGGTCGATAAGTGAACAGACCTGTTTTAGTGCCACTGCACTGACAATTAATGTTTAGAATAGTGCTGTATTTCCTGGTTATGAAAAGGTTTTATAATAAACAGGTTAAAATTTTAAAATTACTGTCAATGCAACTTTTTCCTTTTTTAATACATGGATACATACATCCCTAGATTCAAATATATGTAATGTAATCGCATTGGTGTCAGCGTGGGTGCACATGGGCTAATATTGTGACAGGTGAGACAGTGACTATAAATCCTGGGAAATATATTTTTACATTCAAAAGTCTTACCTTCACAGGTGCAACCTTGGCGAATGAGACCCACCATGAGGGAAGTGCACTGGTTACATTTAGTGGGTGTAGTGAATGACTTCACCACAAACTGATGTGCTTTGGGCTATTAAAACAATGTTGACAAAGGTGAGATGGAATGCAGTATTGAACTTGATACTTACTGGAATAAACAGAGAGAACATGTCTAACCTTAGGAGAAGAGCGACCAATACTGCCATATCCTCCGGAATGCATAGTGGGGGTCTGGACTGCATGAGGAGAATGATCTATTAACTGGAAAACGATACAGGAATAAAGCTAGTTAATTTGAAACATGAATTGTATTCATATGTATTCACAATAACCAAATACATTGATAAAATGATATCCTGTGAAAGACTGTTTATAAAATGCATTCAAGATACTGAGAACACATCAGCCATTAATGCCATGTTGTCTGATTGCAGTTTTATCTAAAGCTTTGATTGTATTTACAATGATATGAATCCCTTAAGACTGCCAGAGGGTGGGTGTTGGAGTCAGAAGGGAAGACAAAGAATTTAGATTTTGTTTTAATGGGAACTCACAGGAGCTTAACACTCCCTGCAGTGTCACCCAAGTCAATTATTTAAAAAAAAAATGCTTAATTTACATATGCAAAAGGTCAAAATATTTTGAGAGAAGAAGTGACTGGCTCTTTGCGACAGCCATATTTCCCTACAGCTGAGATTGACTGAATTTAGAGAAGTCTTACTTCGATAGGCTCCATATCACTGGTTGTGGAAGGTGAACGTGAGCGGCTCTTAAAGTGGGACTTCTGGTCGTCATCTCGGGATGGAGTGTTGGAGGGGGTGAAATTATCAATGGATTCCACCTGAAGAGTGGATGAAAGGAAAAGATGATGCAGAATACGCCAAGTACATTTGTCAGGTTACTGCCAGATTATTCAAAGAAAAAATAAAACTTCATTCAAAAAAAGATTCACATTAATACTATATATCTTCCATGATAATAGAAGTATTTAAAGTCCATGCTGGCGTGCCACATTACCTGCTTAACAATATCTAAAGTAAACAAAAGGCCAAATACCTCAAAAATATGATCTCCAACATGCATTTTAAAACCATAGTCAAAGGTGATCAAAAAGCTGGAAAAAAATCCCACTCTGCCAGGCAATTATTTTAGCCCACATTATACAATGAAAGCACATTAGAGAGTTAATAAGCAAGTTAACAAGTGTGGTCACAGTGTGTTGATGGTGCTTACACGTCTGCCTTTGCTGGCTGGGCCAACTGAGGGCGAACGCTTCAGTGGCAGGAAAAGAAGGGGCAGCGTGTAAGGCAGAAACAGAAATGAGTGAATATAACAGAAAGGTCATCTAACTGAGCTGCAAACATGTATGTTTTATCAGAGTTGGGAAAAATGACACAGGACTAACGGGCAGAGGAAAGAAAGCAAGGGAAGTCAGTATGTAGCACATTGACTAATCAGGGTCAGCTTTTGGCTAAAAAATATCTTTGGGAAGAAAGATAACGTTTGTATGAAAATGCTTTTAACTCTACATACTACAATTTTACACCCACAAAGAAGAGCCATTCGCATTCTAGAGCGGAATTCAACTGTCTAACTAGAAACGGTACTGCAAACAGGATTTTGGAGTTGCCATTCCACTATACTTCCATAATACAGGGCTTATACTCTGACAAACATGGGCTCACATGCACATCTGCAGTAAACTGCTCCTTTCAACAGTCGGGGTAGTTACAACACAAACAAGTATTTCTGTCTAACCAAGGAAACTTACGTCTTCCCAAAACTCAATTAAAGAAGACGAGGAAGAGGAATAAGAGTCCTGATGTATAAAAACAAAGTAAGGACAAAGAATGTAACAATAGAAATAAATATGGAAAAGATTTTAAAAAGTAAAAGTGTAAAATAAAAGAGAACTTTTGTTCACAATATAAATAACATTCTATGGTCAGTTTTGCTGGATGAGTGACATGTAATAAAATTGTATGAACTTTAATATCATACATAAACAGTATATATTTTAAATGGAAGGAAAAAGTCGTACTTGTTTTTGACAATGCTTCAGTGAGAGTTTAAGTTAACAAATTAGCTGGATACATTTGGAAAGTTTTGAATTATCTCCAAATCTAACAGAAGGATATGACATAAACACAGCTAAGTAAAATAGACCATCCACCAGCGGAGTATAATCTAATTTGCTGTGTGAAGAATTCTTGACAGTAACCATCATATCTACTTTCATTATTTTAGCCTAGGGAGTTGACAACCACTTACATCGAACTGGTCAAGTGTTGAAGTGGGGGCATTGAGAAAAGCCAAGAAAGAATTCTGGGAATCCTGGTGCTTGACACCTAGACACAGATCAAATAATAAATACACAGTTAATAACCTATAAATAGCTGAACTCACAAAATCAGTTTTATTGGGCCAGAGCACACTTTCTCTGATAGAAATTTGAAATGTCAATATGATTGAACATTAAATGTTAATGTTTAATGATTCAATTTATGGGACAAAACATAATAAAAAAATGATTTTATTTCTTATTTGAATGCTTTATTTGAATGTTAACCTAAATTGCATATTTGTTTGTGTAACTGAAAATGACATCATATGCATCATATTGGTATTGTCCCTTTGTCATCATTACATCATCATATAATCATATATTTCTAGCCCTAGTAGAGATCAAATGCCATCACACCTCAGTATTTATGTCATACCTCTACGTAACCGCAGCTCCTCGTTCTCTTTCTTGAGTCTTTCGATCTCAGATAGGAGGTCCTGATTTCTACCTTCTATGTCCTGCAGTTTACTAGAAGAGTGAGGAAAGACAGGTGTCGTATCACTAAAATTTCTATTTATAACTACTTGTATAAAGACTTGCATGTATGTATATACCATTCTGTAGAGATGCTGTTAGCCTTCACTTTGTTCAGCTCATCTTGAATACCCTGTTTAGCTCTGATCTCTGCATCTAAAGCTGACTGCAGCTCTAAACGGGCAGACATGTCCAACTTGGCAAAGCGACGCATTTTCCAAGGCATGTCCTACAACAAAGAGGAGTGAGTAACAATAACATACAAGTGCATCAGTTTTGTGCAATTCCTGGTAAAAAAAAGTGTCAAAGTCATTCACCGTAGCTCTTGCTCCAAGACTGGTGTTTCTTAGACCCTCAAGTTCTTCTGTCATCTTAGTGGCCAACGCCTGCAGGTAGCCTCGGGCATCTTTTTCATCACTTACCCTGGGGAAAGCATTACGTTAAAAATAAGGCTATTCAACACTGTTTTTTTTTTCAATAGATACATTGTACATAATTTAATGTGGAACCGGCTTAACATAAGAGCAATATTACTTATAAACTGTGGGTTCTCAATGAAACTAATCAACTTAACTCGTTCCAATACCAATTGGCATCAATTCTGAGAAAACTTCATTCTTAGCCTATAGCTTAAAGCACAGGTGCCAAAGTGGCGGCCCGGGGGCCAAATCTCGCCCGTCGCATCATTATGTGTGGCCCGGGAAAGTAAATCATGAGTGCCGACTTTCTGTTTTAGAATCAAATTAAAATGGAGTATAGATGTATGTTACATTTCCTGATTTTCCCCCTTTTAAATCAATAATTATAATTTTTTAATCAATTTTGTCTGTTTTTAGTTCAAAATTCATTTTGGAAAATCTAAAAATATATTTTTTTAAAAAGCTAAAATAAACATTGTTTTAAATATATGAAAACTGAATACTCAGGGCTTTTAATCCAGTTCTTTTAATCCATTTATTAAAAAAATATATATATATATATTTTATCTAAAATGGTTGGGCCCACATGATTCGAGTTGACGAGTCTGACACCCTCGGCTTAAAAGAAAACTATCCCTATTAATACTTCAATTGAAGTGAACTAATTTTGTCAACATTTATTTTGACTTCAATTGCATTTTGGTATGCCTGATACAAATGTCAAAGAATCCACAAGGGGGCATTGCAAAACCCCCTGGCTTCCCAAAGAAAATTCCAAGCATGCCCGTTATAACTTGAGCGTGTGTATGCGTGTGTACTATGCTAGGACTTCAGGCTTGTCCAGCAGAGGAGGGCTGAGCAGCTGGCAATGTGTCAGCTGCAAGGGGAAGTGATCTGAGCAGGAGGGAGGGTAAAGCAGCTCATGATCCTGAGAGGTATGTGAAAAATGCAGCAGTAACAGTGAGGTGGAACCCAATACACTGCAAGACAACATACACTTCATATGTGAGAAGGATGAACTCTTTGCAGGAATGCTGCATAGCAACAGTCTGGGAAGATAAGGACTAACATACATTTTGGGATAGTTATTTAAACAAATATAAAATAAGAATAATATAAGAATACATTTTAGCACCAGTGTAGTTCTAGGCTGCAGTAAACCCTCGAGTAAAACATGACATATCTTGGTGTTTTTCTAAATACGAGCATCAACCTTAACTTGTGTCAAAAGTGCAAATAACTGTAGGCGAATGAGGTCAGACTCGGGTTGGTTCGCGGGCCGCATTAACGTCAACTTGATTTTATGAGGGCCGGACCGTCTTAGATATAATATTTAGATTTTTTTTAATAAATGGATTAAAAGCCTTGAATATTCAGTTTTTTATAGATCTAAAACAATGTTTATTTTAGCTTTTTTTTTTTTTAAACATATTTTTAGTTTGTAGTTTTGATCTAAAACCACTTTGACATGTGATTGGATCCACTTTGACTCAGTTTCTACGCACTGGCTTTTAAGGACTTAACATCATATATCTCACTCGCTCATTGGCAGTATTCTGTAGTTACTCAAGTGAACTTTTGCATTGTTATTTAAAGACTAAAGCCCTTGATCATGACCAAAAATGAATGTATTTTTCTTAAAGTGAAGGGCCTTCTGGATCATTTTAGTTTGGCTGATTGAGGGAATCCACATGCAACTGCCAGGCTTTTAGCAACCAGAAGAGTGAATTACCGCTCTGCTTTGGCTGGCGGTATTGGGACAGTACCAACAAATTAAGTATTTGTTTGCCTTTACAACAAACATTGTGGTCCTGGAAAGTAGGCCTGTGGTGCTCAATGGCAGCACATTAAATTATATTTCAACAAGATCAAATTGTACTATAGCTATTGATTGACCAGCTCAATCAATGTTTGTGCTAAACAAAACCAATCAACAAATATAAGAACTACACATGGAATGTGGCAATTAGAATTACAATTACAATGTGTTTCTCACCATTGAATGATTTCTGTGATTTGAGCCTCCCAGTGAGCAACACTCTCCTTTTTGTCAGCCAGCTCCTTCATTTCATCTTCAAGATGCTGATTGGAGTCACTCACCTTCTCAAACATGCTTGTCAGCTGAAGAAAAAAAACATGGACATGTAATGAGAGATCGTTTCAATGAGCAGTTTTCTAAAAGCAAGTAAATAATTAACAGACACAAAGATGTAGGGGAAAAAAATGTTTAAAAGAAAATTCCAAAATCTTCCAAAATCTTCCAAAATCTCTTATTGGCCTACAAATAAATGTGTTAAATTATACATATATAATATATAACTATTTCTTTCCTTTCTAATCAGTAGCACACATTTTTCAACTCTTAAAAAAAAATCTAAAATAACAGCGGAATCTAAAGTACCATTCCACTGCACAGTAAAAGGCTACAGCCTTGCTTTTATGTGGGATATTGACCAGTGACTTCTTTGACATCATGTGAGGTAGAAGCATGTGATGGGAATATTTCAGCCAACCCAGAAAGGTTACCAGAGGTTGGGGATTGATTTATTGATTTGAGACAGGGGAAATGGCTTATGTACAAGGTAAACTGAGTGTTGGAGTATTTTTTGTTTTGTAATACTTTACCTTTTCCAATTCACTGGACAGCTTTTTATTTTCTTCAGTAAGCAGAACTCTTTCTCTTTCAAACTTTTCCTTGAAATCACTCTCAAACTCTTCTCGCTCATTTTGACTGTTGAGGGGAATAAAAAAACTTGTTAAACTGGTGAAACTTTAAAAACCATGGAATCTAATCCAAGTTCACAAAAACAAGCAAAAATCTTTCTCAAACTCTTCCCGCTCATTTTGACTGTTAAGGATAATAAACACTTTTTAAACTGGTGACACTTAAAAAATCTTGGAATCTAATCCAAATTCACAAAAAAACAGGCAAGTGACTTTCTTAGAGCTGGTGAAAAGGGCAACCAGTTTCACTTGAAATAAACGTACTACTCATCAAAAAACTTGTAAACTTGTATGCAAGTAGATTTGGCCTTAAGTGTTAATATAGAGCGCATTTATCTACACATTTGACCAGATTCAAAGCACTTTACGTTAGCACACATTCCTCCACCAATGGCTGCTGCCATGCAAGGCGCCCTCAACCCACAAGGAGAACCTGAGGGTGCCGTGACCTGGTGACCCTTCACTCCAAGTACAACTCGACCTATCAAATGTGCCACAGCCTCCCCAGGCGTTCAAGAGTCATCTACAGGTATATATGAAATGTATTTACAGTGCCTTGCAAAAGTACCGGAAAAATGGGGTGTGCATTATTATCCAGTCCCTGGCAGTAATAGGCGCGGCCTTTGTTGCAACCTCAGCTCTTAAGTCGCCGGGGTATGTATCAGTTTTGCACATCAAGAGGCTGAAATTCTTGCCTATTGTTCCTTGGTAAACAGTTCGAGCTCAGGGGAGATCGTTTATGAACAGTGGTCTACAGCTCTCCAGACAGATTGTTGATTGGATTCAGGTCTGGCCATTCAAACACATTGATATTGTGTACCATTCCATTGCAGATTTGGCAATTTGTTTTGGATCTGTTCAAAGACCCAGGTCCCTGAATGACCTTAACTTACATTAGCTGACTGCTGTCTTCATCAGTGCAGATCAGATCAGCGTGAGAGGTCATGTTTACGCTTCTATTTTCCAAATGTGTATAAGAAAATGTAACTCGAGGCAGCATACATAACCTACTCTGATCAGTGAGCAGAGACATCATGGTGAGATGCAAAAATGCATGTGGGCGCCACCTAAATATGCCACATGCCATGTGAGGCCAAGTAAAACCTCTATTCACCAGATGTGTGAGGCCAAGTAAGTGAAACCTTCACGTGAGAATATAACAGCTAATGTAATGTTTATAATTCGAATCATACCATGTTTTTGTATGCCAAAAATGCATGTTTAATCTTGATGAATAAACGTCTTAAAAATGCCTCCTATGGTCATTTAATTAAGCACTAGCTGTCTGGTATTTACAATAAAGACTGAGCAGCTAAAAATGTTGAAATGTTGTTACTTTGTACTTTTAATCTTAAAACAAGTGCTCTGTGGGCGGGCTGTGGAACAATGGTGACCGACTTAATATGCCGCTGCTTGACTCAACATAACCTTGTAACTCGACTGACCCATTCCAAAAAATTTGGCACATGCTTGAGACTTGGACCAAATGATTCGCAACATATTTTGGACTCAGATCAGAGAGATTAATGGAACTGATGAGAAATTTGGTATTCAAACTGACTGCTAACATTTTAAAAGGCATGATTAATTTAAAATACTTGATATTATATTTTGTGTGTACTTAAAATAAATGTATTTAGAGTTCATTTTCTAGGTGTGAGACTTGGTTCATTTTTTCATGTAATTGTTACAACAGGAATATTTAGAGTCCCTGCCTTAGATTTAACAGCCTAATATATTGAAATCCAATTAATGCACATTTACCAGACACTGCACTAAAATAAAAATATAAGTATATATAAAATTTTGCTTGTATTCATTTTACTGAAAGAGACAACATATACATAATTTCAGAGCCAATAAACCTTCATAGCAGTAAGAACGCTGAAAGGAATGTCACAATATTTTAGTCAAATAGAGCGGTGAGAAATACAAGAGCAGTTATCATTGAAAATATGGAAAATAAGAAAAAGACGAAAAACCTCTCTCTTCGAGTCTTCTCCAGCTTGTCCTGGAGCATCAGGATTTCTTTCTGGAGGCTAAGTTGCTGGCTTTCGGCATCACGTAGCTCCTTGCGCAAAGCCATCGACTCATTGCTGTGTTGTGCCTGTCGACGTGCTATTTCCTCCTCATACAGGTGGGTCTTCTTTGCCAGGTCACCCCTAAGACGTCCCATCTCTTGGGATTGTTCAGATAAGGCCGGGGTGGCAAATGGGCTAAATGGTTTTACCTAGAAAGAGAGGGAGCCAGAAATAAGGCTATGTAGTCTCTGAGCAATCTGTGAAGGGCAGGAAATACGTGGCACATCTAGCTAATTAATTTTTGCACCAGCGATAACATGGGCTGTGGAAGTTTAAAATTGGTTGTGAAGATTTATATTTGCAACTCTAGGCTTTGAAAACTATTTTGAACTTAACATAACCATTCATAAAACTGTGTGTGGTATCAAGAATGATCCCTCAAATTTGGAAACTTGATCCAAAATTCTTCCACATCCCAAGTGGATGTCATCAAGTGCACTAGTGCATTTTTCTGCAACTCATTTTAACTGTAACTCAGCACAAGCACCACACAAACAATTCCTGCTGTGATATACTCAAAAACAATGGAAAGTCCCTCCACAGCACAATCCAGTGCACTGAAAGAGATATTTTACATCATTTACAAAAGAAGTCAGATAGGGTGCCGCGTAGATGAGTTCCATAAAGTTATGTATATAGAGTTTAGGGTTTAAAAATTGTTATGCATTAAGCCTTACTTTGCATATATTGTATTTTTCAAAAACACTCCAGTGAGTGCAGTCTGCTTAACAATTGCATAGTGTAATGAAAAATTAACAAAAAAATAAAAAAGACTATCTCTAAAGGATTAAGATTTCAAAAAATAATGGGGGTTTAAAATGAAAAATGACAATGGGTGGAACATTTGGCCTTTGAAGGGTGTTGTTGTAGTACCCACCTTCACTCTTTCCATTTCATTCCGCTCTCTCATCTTCCTCTCCTTAAGCGCTTCTGCGGCGCGCTCTTCCATTTGAGTCTCCATCTGATCACAGAGAACACATTCAATTTCTTTCTATGACTCTGTAGTGCAATCTTATTAAATACAAAAAAAATCTATACATGAAATAAATTGTTTCTAAACCTTAATGAGCTATAATGACAAATTGTACCAAATTGACAAAATATAAACAACTTGTACCTTAAAGTATGCTAATAACCACTGATATCAACTCTACCTCTTTCTTGGCCTTCTCAGACTTTCGCATATCAAGGCGTAAACCCTCCATTTTCTGATTTTGTCTTTCCATTTCCTCCCCCTTGTCACGCAGCTGGCGAGAAAGTTGCTGTTTATCCGTCCTGTTTGAGTTTTGAAAGAATATTTAGACAATGATCAACATTCAAAATTGAAAACAAATAATCTATCGGACCATTATTTATTCAAAATATAATCCTGCAAACAAAATTTCTGTGAAATTCAAACAACGGTGTGTTGTAAATTAAAACCCATTAAACAAAATCTAAATGTAACATTTGTTCCAAACTATTAGAGCATGTTATAAGAGTTAAGTGCTTACACAATGCTGATAATTTAGTTTGCTTTTGCACTCTTAACTTATTGTTGATACTCTACAGTACTGACAAGCAAATGTTAACATTATTGTAAAATACACTATTTTCATGCGAACAACGCTATTATGCATATTATTTCAGAACAGACTCTACCGAAGTTCTGAGAGGGTCTTGTTGAGTTCAGAAAACTCTTGCATGGTCATTTTTCTCTGGCTTTGCGCTTCCTTCAGCTTCTCATTGTATTCAACAAGGCCCTGAGCACATGCAAGAAAGGTAAATAAACATTCAATGCATTTTATGACACAGAATACTGTTGTAAATATTTCATCTGAATAATAATGCTTAATATTGAAAATACTATTCAACTGCATACCCTTTTCAACTCATCATTATCAGTTGTTAGAGTCTTGACTTGTTTCTCTAACTTTTTAACATGTTTAGACGAGTCCTCCAGGTCTCGACGAGCCATCGTCACATCTTCAAGCTGTTTTTCAAATTGGCTTGAGTCTGTCATAAAGACACTCAGTCAGTCACTAAGATAATGCTGCAAATTCAACTCAAATTATTCAATCTGTTTCATCACATGATTCTGTATGGCTAACACAGGCAATATACTAATGAATTCATACCACTGATTTGTTTCTTGAGGAGGTCAATCTCAGATTTTAGTCTCCTGATCTCCACTTCCTTGTTTCCACTCAATATGCCTTCACTCGGAGGCTGTGGGCGAGCTTGAGCAGTCTTAGTCAAATCTGAAAAGTCAAATATAGCCCTCATAACAGGTGAACACCAAATAATTCAGGCTGATGTGTTTAAGTGGTAGTAGATAACGTGCTCACGTACCATTAACTTTGCGGTTTAACTCTAGTTTCTCCTGTTCCAGGCGATGGATCCTCCTCTCGTAGACGTCTGTGCCAAGGCTGTTCTGGGGGCTGCGTGGAACATCTTTGTCCATTTCTTCCTTACCCTCTTTGCCTGTTATTCCTGACAGTTGCCGCAGGCAACCACGATCAGATATTGTGCTTCACAGGATGAAAATTGTAAAGAATGAGTCCATTGAGAATATTTCAATTGAACATCCATTTCAAACACAACAGAATAAGCACATATTAAGTGCACTTTTTCCAGTTTAGAACCCATTTCAGACATACACAATAAAGTCCAGCAATGTTCCAGTATTTACCCAGAACGTGGTATGTAAACTGATTTTGCTGGCTCAGCTGGCACAGACATTAGTTGGAAAATAAACTAGACACAATTCTGATACATTTTGCTAAGCCAAATGCAGCAGGTACTGTTCTGCTTCAGAACACAAGCGTTGATGATGTAGTTATCAAGTCAGTACAACACGCTGCACTACAATCCTTATTTTTCTGGCCCAGCCAAAGACCTGAACTAGACCCGATCACTGAAGAGACCAGACAATGGCTGTCCATCCAAATTGAATGCCCAACTGACAGAACTGGAGAGGATTTGCAATGAAGAATTGCACAGGATCCCCTAATCCAATTGTGAGGAACTTGTTGCACCATTCCCAAGAAGACGCCTGGCTGTCCTTGGTCAAAAATGTGCTTCTATAGATTTAAATTTTGAGCAGGATGTCACGAAACGCCATAACCGTGGAAAGTCGGAATGAATTTGTAGCTATTTTTTTTCTTAATGTTATTATTTTTGAATAAACGTGATTTGGTGATAAGGGTGGCTAGCCTTCTCACATATAGAAACGCAGTGATAATGTGAACAGCAGGTTATCGATTTTTCCCAATATCAGCTGCATTTACATTTAGCTTATATTTTAAAAATAAACTTAACTTACCATTTACTAGTGTAAGTGAAACCGACAAAGGGCAGGTGGTGGCCAGAAAAGGCAGTATGAGTTGGCGGGGGCATGGTCTCCTACACAGAAAAAAAAAACGTTGTGACAAAGGGCAAAAAAAAAACATGATTAAGTGGCACAATCTTTACAGACAACTGAAAAATCAGCTTTCACTTGTGTAGCACTTTTCCACCTTCAAAACACGCAAAGCCTTTTGACATTGCCACATCGCTCACCTACTCCTCAAAAGAAACATCGGATTGAGTATTTTGCTCAAGAATGCTTGACATGATCATAAAGGAAGGGGACTGGGCCCACAAATTTTAGGTTTCCACATGCCGGCTATGGCACTGCTGACTTATTTTTGTGAGTTCCTTAGAGAGGCTAGTCAGACAGCTGACACACTTACTGCGTTTTTGAGAGAGTCATCGTCCACATCAAAGTTAGAGGTATCTGTTGGACTGCTGACCTCAGGGATGTAAGGGGCTTCACACAAACGGATGTTGTCCCAGTCAATGCCTGTATATTAAAGATGTCAGATATAGCCAATAAACCTGAGGAGTATGTAAGGATTGTAATTCCTCATACCTGCAAAAAATGGATGCTTCTTGAAGTCTTTAATTCCATTCTGTCCTATTCTGTATTCTCGACTGCAAACAAGTCGACGTATTAAGTCCTTTGCTTCCTCTGTAACTAAATCATTTAGCTGTTGTGGGAACTGGAATCGCTCCTGTAAAAACATGTTAAATGCTATGGTTTGAATCAATGATTAAAAGTTTGAGGTGGTGTCCGATCATTGCACCTCACCTTGTGATTCATAATTTTGCCATATGTTTCCACAAGAGACTCAGCATAAAAGGGGGTCTCTCCATACAGCATTTCATACATACAGACTCCGAGAGACCACCAATCGCATTCAGGTCCGTACTTGCCTTTCCCATCCTCCATGGCCTGGAGGATCTCGGGGGAAATATAATCTGGGGTCCCTACAGCCACCGAAGACTGGACCTACAAAAAACAACAAGTAAGGGACTATAAGTCTTGATAAAGAAGGTTGAAACTTGGCATTCTAACCATTTTGATTAGAATAACAGATTATCTTAAAAAGATGATTAAAGGTCAAAATACAGAAGTACCATTTTGATATGCAAATCACTGTTCCAACATGGAATCAATTAGAGGATTTACGTATAAAGTACAGCGCTACTTACAAAAAAATCAAACTTTCTAGAACTAATTAATTCGTAAGTCGAGGTGAGCTTGCAATACATTTAACGTTTATTTACAGGGATGCAGCTGCTTTGACAACACTGCAGTCAAACATAAATCAAAAAGGAAAATATAGAAATGAATATTCAGCCAGTGGAGCAGTGTTACATATTTTCCCTAAAATCCACAATTTTACAGTATAAATGCCAATACATTTTATTTTCCTATAAAATACGAAACTAATACTTAGTTGTATAAACATCACCGCAAAAGAAAGTTACAGGGTACTGAAAGCTTACCGTTCCATCCTCCATGAGTTTGAGACAGGAGCCAAAGTCTGCCAAGCGGATATGACCATTCCTATCCAACAGAATGTTGTCGGGCTTTATATCCCTGAAAGAAAATTGAGAGTGCAAACAGTTACTTAAAGGAAGAAACATAAATCTCCAAATTAAAGAATGATGCATGCACCTGCATCATAAATCAGCATTTAAGTATGTATATTGTAGTTAGAGCTGATGGCAGTTCAATAATATTTTTACAGGCTGTCAACAAAATTAAGAGTTGGGTTTCAGTTGTATTGGACTAGAAGTTAAATTTTTGCTGAGAGAATTTTTCATTTAATCAGAAACTGAGAAAGATACAATATAGCATCAATAGTAAAAATGTAGGCAAAATAGGCATCGGTTAAGATTTTTTTCAGATAACTATTGCCTTAAAAATACAACATCATAACAGGCTCTCAGTGGTTGGAGAGGGGAAAAAACCATGAGTGGCACTTGATTATTAGTCAGAGGCCTAGCCAAAGTATAATAAAAAGTGGGACTTATGGTTTAACTTAAGCCTGTGTAAATGTATGGCCATTCCTGAGATTTCTTGGAAGTAATGGCAGTGTTATGCTATCATGAATGTTGCTGAACTGGAACACATTGCCAAATACATTTCTAGAAAGCATGGCAAACTGTACATTCATACATTGGGGGTGAATACTTTAGTATGACAAGAATGGCCCCTAACCTGAAATGTCAGGGTCTCAAGTACAGGAAAAAAAAATCCTCTCAAATTCACAACATGACTTTTGACACTGTGTGCAACCCAACGTCACCTTTTTCAAATCAAATCAAAATGTTTGGAGCTCAAAAGTGAAGGCTGCTGCAAAACACCACTAGCTATACATGAGTGCACTGGCACACCTTATCTCCCTAACATTGCAAGGCCTGGAGCGAGTACTAAGCTAATACTAGGCTGGTTAGTCCAGTTAATTGAGCAAGTGTGTCACAAGTCTCCTGCGGTTTTTAAAAGAAGCACCAAGACTAGAATAGAGGGAGGTAAGCTCTTATAAGACACACCATCCATCTGGGAGGGCCATCTGGTTGTAACCTGACAAATACACACTCACTTCCCCCTTCCCATCCATACACACATGCCCACACCCCCACACATGCACAATGCAAGCTGCATAGACAAGGATGTCCCACATGGATTAAGAAAAGCAATTATTGTGTGTCTGGTAACTAAAGCAATTAAATGAACTAAAACAAGTACAATGATACTTCTACTTACGAATGCTTCTACATATGAAATTTTCTGACTGGGAAACCCTTTTAAATGCAAATTACTCATCCAATATATGAAAACATGATCCAAGTAACAAAATCCCCCAAAACACCAATGCCTTTTTTGTGTCCGGTATTTTATTTTGAAATTGTCACGGCAGAGTTGCGTCCTGCTCGACAATCTCTGACCTTCCATTGGCATGGCTTTTAAGTAGTTTAAAAAAATATGACACTGAACAACGAGAAGGAAAGACTGTAAAAAGTGCAGGATATTCAGTAACGCAGCCAATCAATTCTAAAAAAGCAGCAATTTTATGTTAAATTGTATGTGTTTATCTGAAGCCCTGGCCTAACGTTAGCTTCCTTCCTCCTTACACATACTACAACTATACGAATATACAGTACTTTCCAATATTCAAGTCCATTTTGTGAAGATTGACCATGATGTATTTCCTATACAAACACACGCACACTTATGTTTCCCCTTGGCTCTCGACGTCTGACTCAAGACGATGGAAAAAATGAGCCCGTAAAATTGTGTTTTCCCATTTTCCCAAGTCTGTGCTAGGAAAAAGTGTCACATGGTCCTGATCAATGATAAATCGGGAAAACCACTGCCATTTCACATACAAGACAAGCTCCACAGTCGTTAAGATTCAACTCACAAAGGATTACTATCGTGCGAGACATAGGGCATTGTATGAATTTAGGACTGGAACGATACCCAACATAGTCATCAGCACAAATCTCCCTCTGTCTTCTCATCTCCTCAAACTTTGGCAGAATAGGCCTTTTACTCTCCCCCATTTGAACCCACAGTAGACAGATGTGGTGCTGGGCAGCACTAAGCAATGGTGTGTAAGGCTATAGAAACATTTGTCAGGCCCCTCTGTGAGGCCACACACATCAGTGACCTCTAAATAAATGTGCACACGTGCACATTTTCCATTTGCTTAACACATTTTGTGTCTTGTGAGAGTTGGTTCAAGACAAAAGGACTGTTACATTTTTACATTTAGCGTAAAATTAATGTCATTGAATGGTATGCTTCTAAATGATTTATTATGGGGCCCTTTGCAGTCCTGTTACACTCAATAAACCTATGCCCTATGGCAATCCAGCCCTTTTCTACACTTATCAAAGTTCAAAGCTGTCAACAACACAAAGGACTGGTAATCTGTCAATCACAGAGATCTTGTGAATATAGGATTAAACACCTATGGCTATTACACTATATTACACTTGCTGTTGTTATGTAATAAATGTTCTACTTCTCGCTTTATATTGTGACAGAACTGTATCATCATTATCATTGCAATTATCACTATCATAATTACTGTACTGTGTGGTTACTTGATATTGTCGGATGAGTCATATCTTTAGCACAGTTGTCCTGTTCTTGTGAATTATGGGTATACTAAACTTTTCTAGATGGCCTAAATACACTGAGCATAACTTGATGCACAAAATATACTGTTGGAAAAAGGTATACAGTAATCCCTCGAATATTGCGGATAATGTAGACCCAATGTGGCTATGATAATCGAAAACCCGCCAAGTATGATCACACCTTTTATTACAACATATCATACAACGTGTTTTCGCGCCTGTCCAAAAATAGAAGTACACAAGTACAATTATCAAGAAGTGAACTTATATAAATATTACAGTTATAGGAATATGAAAAGATAAATGTATTAATATCTATAAATAAAAACAAATGTAAATATTTTAAGAATGGTACTGATAGTCGACGGACTACTGTATGTACATATACACATTGATCATCTATCTATATTTTTAAACAAACAGTATTGTAACCTAGTGCTTGAAAAGGCTTTAAGATGAAAGGGGATGGGACCATTAATGATCCCCAAGAGACTAGGATATCACCATCCACTTCAATTGTAATTACCCTAGGGAAAACAGCCGGAATTTCATTACTCTACTGAACCACAACCTTTGAATTTGAAAATAGACACTAAATTTTGTTTGGTGGATGAAAAGGTCACGATTGAACACCAAGAGCTGTGAATTAATTGAGTGGCTGCATTGTCATTTTCCTAAGTCTTATGAGTGGGGAAACAAGCTTGTGTTCATGCTGCCAAACATGTTTATCTCACACACTTTCTCAGGCGGGACCAGACAGCAAGGGATGTGCCTGGAAAAAGAACAGCAATTCTCTCACAAGCCCATAGGCAGAGAATAAAGACGGGGAGGCCAAAAGACAGTACATGGGGGTGGGACGGTGGGGCGTTTCAACACCAGACACACACACCCCATCATTATTGTCCCAAACAGTCCACAAGGGGACTTAAAGGGACACAGTGACATCCCCCCTCCGTGATCTTTTTCCATTGCTTTCACTCTTCCATGTCTACTACTCCCACCAGCTCCCACAGAAGGCCATAGATAATAGCATGCAATTAGTGGCTGCCCACTCACTTTCTTTATTCTCACATTTGTTTACATTCAAAAAGTCTACTTCTTTCCATTAAAGGTCAACTCTAGGCCTACCAGAAACATTACCCAAGTCTTTCATTTGTCTCGAAAGTTCTTTCATGGTAGTCATTTAATAAAAAAAAGCAATCTTCAACATTGGATGTGTCCTTTCAGAAAACATTAGAAAACTGGTTCTCAACCTAGGTTTAATCGAACACTAAGGGCTCGGTGAGATGGTTTTGGGGGTTCGGTGGAGCCTCTGCTACAGAGATCGAGACATGTCTATTCATGATAACATGACCTACTTTACCATTACTGGCTGTATATAATCAATTGACATTTTTTGGCCAATCGTTGCTGCGAGGAATTTATGTACTATCTTGAATTTGAAAAAATAATCATTTTATTTTTCACTAAAGAACGGTTCGATGAATGCGCATATAAAACTGGTGGGATTCAGTGAATGCGCATATGAAACTGGTGGGGTTAGGTAGCTCCAACAAAGTTAAAAATCACTGCATTAGAAGCATGACTTTCAAGTAAATCAATTTAGGCATTTATTGAAATATATTTGTTTAAGTATGATAACCTCAGACATGATAATACAAGCCCAGCAGTACAAAATCGGAAACAATTATAGGGCTGATGTAACTTGGTGTTGTTGGGGAACAAGCATTGCGCCATTAGCTCACTGAGCTTGTCTGATATATCAAATGTCCTGAGCAGCTGAGTCTCGTATTTTGGCAGGAATGGCCAACATGAGGCTCGCAAACCCCAGTGTGACCACAGCCAGTAGCTCAGTAATGAGAGATTTTCCCAAGAAAGCCTAGGATAATTTTGTAATGAATGGCTGTTTATTAAACTTTCCAGCAGTAATACCGACACAGTTTACTTGCTTGTTTGCCAATGCGTCACAAAATTTTGGCTGCAATACTATGGTGTTCATGTGGGTTGAACAATTTAATATTTTTTCCAGGCAACGTTAAAATAATGGTAGTTGACTAGAAGAAAAAAAATCAGTGACATAATTTTTACAGTTGAGACGTTATTAATTAACGACTATTGTATATACTTCCTTTTACACTGCATAAAAAAACAACTGTTGATTTCAGCAAGGCATCTGCATTGTTGTCAAAACATACATCATTATATATATTTTTTTTAAATATATTTTTCTATATATACTTATATATACGCATTCACACAATTGAATGCTTTAACTGTCACTATACAAGTATAATGAAATGTAAATATATATGTATTATAATATTTATATATACACACGCGCGCACACAAACACACTATAACACGCCCAACAGAGGATTCCTTTAATACCGCAACCATGTACCACGATTGTGGCTATGAGAAGAAATGTCTTCAGTTTCTGACTTGCCTGCCTACACTGTCATCATCAGTGACTCTTGCTTTCCCACCATTGCCCTTGACTTTCCCTTCATTTTCCTCCTGGTGTAGGCTCTAATGCCTCCTTACAGTTTACATTTTTTTCCCGTGTTCATAAGTATTGCAAACAACACAATGAAACCCCTATCTTAAATATTTGACACAGTTTTTCATCTAAGAATATACAATGCACTTTGCCCCTTACCTGTGAACGTAGTTAAGCTGGTGAATGGAGTCGATAGCAAGTACCATTTCCGCCAGGTAGAATCTGGCCATATCCTCAGGCAACTGGTCTTCAAATTTACTGAGCAGAGTGAGCAGATCACCACCCACATAGTAGTCCATAACCAGGTACTGGAATAACATTAGAGGTATTTATTAACTTGAATCCTTAAAACATTAAATAAGCGATGAATTTCTGCAGAAACCAAAGTAAACAGCACCATCATTCAGAGTATAATAGCTATGCTGCAAAAATGCATACAATGTTATTTTTCTATAATTAGATAGATGACTAGACGGGCAGTACTCTTAAGAGTCTATGGGAGTGTCTCGAGTAAATTACTTGTTGTGAGAATGTGGGAAATGGAATGACAAGAAGTGTCGGCATTTGAACTCTGGGTCACAGGGTGAAAGAGAGAGGACGGTCAGGTTAAACGGATAGTTTATGGCATCAAGCCTGGAGGTCGGCAAGTCTCGCCCTTAGTTGGATTAACACTCCATTCGTGTCTTTTATTTAGCCAGATGTATTCCCTGATTTCCTACAATTCTTAGTCATGTTATGGTTTGGGGCGGTAAATGAATGTGCAGGTCAGCAGCTTGCGGGTTATCTGCCATATTGAGAGATAGTATTGTGTTCTAAACAGAGATTGCTGAAAGAACCAATGAAAGGAGCAGATGCTGCTGCTGCTCAATGGAAACAGAAAAGACAGACAGTGACTCTTGAAATTTGAAACGTGTCTTGTTAATACTAAAATTCTTATTGAAGCCTACCAAATTGTTATCATCTTGGAAGGCAAAGTGAAGGGTAGTGATCCACTGGGAGTCCCCATTCACCAATACGTCTCGCTCCTCCCGAAAGCATGCCGTCTGCGGGTAGAAGAGATAGAATTATACAAAAGGTAATGACAGAAAATAGAAACAATACATTTGATATGCAAAGACATGTTGTAATTCAGCAAAAGTGCACGCCGCAGTTATGCATGAGTGAAACCTCATTGCAACAAAGGAAATCAGAATTTCCTCAATCAAAAAAAAAAAAAACATTGCTGCGAATGACGCTTACCTCTGCTCGTTTCAGCATCTCCCACTTGTTAAGAATCTTCATAGCAAATACTTTGTCTGTATTTCTAACCTTCACAACTGCGACCTGCACACAACAATAAAAGTAATAATGAATATAAATGAATATAATGAATATATGTCCATATCTAAATGGTTTTGATTGGGGATTAAAAAAAGCTTGGATTTGGGATGGTCTTTGACATGATAAGAAGGGTCAGTATTTGATCAATCAAAAGCAAAATGAGAAAGTACCAGTTGAATAACTTGGAATAACATTAAATACACGCCACCTAAAAGCAAACGGAAACAGTAAACACCCAAATTATCTGTAATATTTTTCGCAAACTCAATGGAGTTGTAGAAAACATAAATTATGTACAACAATATGCACAAAGTAAACATTTGTACAGGAACAATATTTGGAAATGGAGCTAAACACTGTTTGACATGCTCACAATGGAAAAACATAGCCTCATAAAAATAGTAAGCCACTCCAGGTAGACAATTGTCAATGCTGTAGACTGTAGAGCCTCCTTCACTAGATAGCTATGGCTAAAAAAAAATACTTTTAAGTATCTCTGATGGAAACATTTGAGCTGGGGGGAAAAAGAGTTTTAAATACAAATAAATACATTTTAAAAAGTTTTTCACTATGTATGACAGATGGGAATCCAAGGGGAATCCAAGCAAAGAAACAAACAGAAGCTCATGCAACAGGGTCTGTAGTCTATTAAACGAGTTGGGGAATGTTGTTAATGCAATAGAATGATAACATTCTTGCAGTGTTTGGATCCCCCTGTAGAGGAAGGGAAGGGGAGGGGAGGGGAGGACGGGGGCAGACTGCACTGTTCTTGGCAAAGCCTTGGTGTTTTTGTCTCTTGTCACTTTAGTTGCTTCTTGTTCTCCACCCCCATCATTATTTACCAGTTTATTCCAAGAATTATTGATTCCTTCCAATACATTTTCACAAATCACTAACTTTTAAGAAGTGGCTGCAATTGAGTTATTAGTGGTGCAAATCCCAGGAACTATGAATGTTGTAAAACCTTACCAGGACAAAGGCTGTTACTTTATAAACCTTTTGCATCGCGTACTTATCACTGTTCAATATTATTTATTATTGTTAAAAAATTTCTCCACTTTGAGTGCCGTTTACCACCATGGTTTAAAAAGTTCAAGAATCATCAAACAAACATGATCAATGTTATCTGGTTTCTTCTTTTTAACACTTCTTCAAAAAAGGTAATAGAAAACAAATGCTAGTTATGCGGATGGAATTGCACTTCATCTTTTGAGCATCTGGGAGCATGTTTGTACATGCCAGCCGAGTAGCTCCAAATCAGCAAAGGAAAGTAGTCCTGAACAGTCATCTTCGAAACAACTGACTTATATTTTTCCACACCATGGTGACTGTGTATCATACTTCAATATTATTTTATTCTTTAGAGTTTGCATGTTAGGGAAAGAATCTAAAACAATTACGATTTCAATACACAGATTCTATCTTACAAGAAAGAACAAAATGAGCAAAGAAGGTTTTAGTGGACAGTTTCACAGGCACTTTAATCCTATGAAGAGCTTTTAGCAAGTGGAGTCATGTTCAACCATTTTGTATAGCAAACTGCTCCAGGAATGCAGAAGAAATCAGCCCACTATCTGACTTCTTTGCCTGTTGTAGCTTAGTAATTAAAGTGCAACATACTATTCATTTACCCACAAGTATTGTCTCAGGATAGTGTGCTTGGTGGAACAAGTTTCAGATTGGAGCCTGTCTCCAATCAAAGTGGATAGGTCACAAAAAAGAAGCAGATTTGATAGGAGTAAGGAAAAGCTTCAAAACTGACCCTTGACACATGTTTCTTCAACTAAACAGGGAGGGAAACCCCATTTGCAAGCTGTGCACATCTGCAGTAGTAGCCTGTTGCTAGGTAGGATTTAATGCACAAAAAAGAAAGAAACGTACCTCTCCAAAAGCTCCACGTCCTATCACTTTTAGGATTTCAAAGTCTTCTTTGCGTAGCCGCATTTGCTTCACTTTGGAGGTAAATGGTTTGGCTGTAGGAAAGAAGAAGCAAGAGTTTAAGTTCATTCAAATATGTTATAAATAAGTTGACTTTTACAATACTTCATTTCAATGGTCATACATTACAAAAGAGATACCAATGATAAAAGCACGTAACGCCTTTTGGTGACATGTTTTAGAGAGTGCACACTTATTTTTTGCAAAGACATTTTTGTATATAAGTGAAAGTTAGAAAAATCTCTACAGGTGAAAGTTTGTTAGTTGTCACTACATCTATCCATGCCTTCTAAACTTGTGTGTGCATGGGTGTGTTCAATGATTTTATAGTCCCACTGGCGTTCCGGAAAATGACACTTTCACACTGTGAAACAAGGGGAACGCCTTTGGAAAAATTAAACAAACACAGCAGGTCGGTAAGTGCTCACTCTTAGCGGAGTCATAAGGGGCTGACGACATAGGTGAGCTGCTATGACTGCTGCACACATCTCTAGATACGGTGTACCTCGGCTATTTCACTCTGTTTTAGCAGGAAAATTACTTGGTGTTGTTCAATTCCCTTTGGGCCAGTCAAAAAAAGTTGAACAGAACAGGTAGAAAGTCTAACATATAAATAAAAGCACAGCAAACTCGCAAAATTGCAATTAACTATAACCCACATTTACACAGCGAGTGAGGTTAGACTACGGCTCTTTATTTTTTTGGGGCGGACTTAAAACAAACAAATACCATCCAATTTTGTAATCCATCTTTACCTGCTAACAAAATACACGGAGACCATAACATAGCAACAGTTGCTAAGACAAGGTGTGGCTTGAACCACTGGCAATGATTGGGAAAGTGTCAATACAAACTGAGCATAACTGAAGCCCTTTGTTTGCAAGAGGTTTTGCAATGACTGCAACTGGTGAGTCAAGATTGGAAAAAGATGACATGTCAGTCACAAGTCGGTTAATGCATTACACTATATGGGAAAGTCATCTCAATGCAGGCATGCAACAAGCATGAATATGTAAGGCTAAGTTTGCAAACTACACAGACAAATATACAGTAATGTCTGGCCTCAGGAGCCAGCGAAACTGGAAAAACGTGAGTGACGCCAAACTTAGCTAAGTAATGCAGTAAACTTCAAAATCCAGAGCACTAAAGTGGTCCATTTTTCTTCATGAAAATGGAATTTTTTTGTGCATTTTCAGGCTATTGTTGTTATTTAGCTCAAATGGCACAATTATGTGACATTTTAGTACATTTTTGCATGCTGGTTTAGTTCTAGTTGGCACAAAAACGGGGCGGATGTTTCATTTTTGTAGGGAACAAAGGGAAGATCAGCATTGAGCAGTTAATAAGCATGCATGTATTTCTGCATGTGTCGTACTAGTTAAAACGGATCCACAATACTATTGCGGTCTTAGATTGGAGAAATTCCACTATTAAGTTTGGAAAGAGTCTCAAAACCTTTGACCAAGGGTTTAGGCAGATGGATGACCAGGCAGAAGTGTTCAGCAACACTCAATTTTTCACTTTTTGGGGTGAATTACTGTTGGCTGGATAAGAGACTCTGGTAACACATTCAAATTTGCCCTTCGAAGAAGCGTGAGAATATTGCGACTGCTAAGTACTTATTATTGTTTTTTATTGGTTTATCGCTACCTACCACATTACAGTCACAGTTATAGCTATTTTAAAAATGTCACCTTTCCTAGTGTCAGACTAACATGTTAGTAAGGAACATTCTTTCCTTCTTGTTCCTCATTAGGTTAACACATTTGTTGTTTAAGGGTGCTTCCATTTAACATTAGACTGCTGAATATAGGCTTGGACTTGAATGGTCCTTGACAACTCTGCAAAGAAATCCAACATAATTATATTGCTTTTTGTATCAACATGACCAGCACCAAAACACAACAAATCCAACAGAATTGTGCTGGATTGTTTGAATGTGTGCGATAATAAACTCCACTGGAAGGACTAACATGACAATGATGACTGTTCCTCGTCTGCGGTCAACTGTTAAACTATAACAGAATAGAACATGATTGTATGATAACTCCGGGTGAACGTACGGAAAGAGAACAGGGATTGATTGGAAAAGCCGTCAAGTTCAACTCAAAACAGAAAGTGATATTGGATAGAGCAGTGAGCAATGCCAAAAGACCAGTGAGTAGTTGAGACAGTTACAGTAATCGTCCGATCCTTATATTCACACACTACAACTCAATTCCCACTTCCATAGTGGGATTGGAGGGACATCTGGAAGACATCACGAATATTATTTACACCACAGTGAGGTAACGACACAAAAATGTAGTTTTCAAGAGAGGCGAGGGGAAAGAGAATGAGAAGGGTGACTCTTCAGGATTAGCCAAATGCAGGGAAAGAAACCTGTGCGTGGCCTTTCCCTGCGTCATGACTAGACCACTGGAAGGAAGAAAATTCATAATGCAGATTTTCTAGACAAAGAAATAACAGAGGGGAAATAGTACATCCATCATACAAATGAGAAAAAATAATCATCTATCAGATTTCAATACAGCCATGACATTAGGAAAATGTAATTGAATAAATCAGCAAATGTTCCCAATACTGCATTTTCCCAGAAAAAGCAATCAATTTCATACATTTTCATTTGCTACCTAAAATTCCAAGACATACACTATAATGCCCACATAATGAATTTTTCGTAACCCAGACAACATTTTTAAAGCCCTGTGGTTTATTTAACTTGGCAGAGTATAGAAGAATGTAGAAATAGTGTTAACATCCATAAAGACTTGTTAAATGTTATGATTGGGCAGTTTAAAGTCCACAATCAGCATATCTATCCTCTGCATATTCTAACAGCAAGATATCACAACACCCTAACAAATATTAGCAAAGTTTCCAGGAGTATTTCCCATCTATATTCATGTGCACATGGAAACATGGGTTTTGTTTCTTGTTGTTACTATGTTACAGACGTCTGTGCCTGAAGGGGGATAGCCCAGCAAAGACTGTACCATTTAAGGGTTTGTATTATCATTACCACCCCTTGCTATAAATAGAGCCACCCATTAGTATGACAGCATTCACAAGGCTTTTGTTATGACCTTTACGACAAGAGGAACGAGATGGCATGATAACATTACTAGGTGGTCGGTCATTCATACCCCAAAAACGATAATGAGAGTGACAGAAGAAAAAAAAATCCTGACAAACTAAGAGAGGAATTCTCATGGAAAGGGGACGCTTGGTCATATTGGTTATGTTCCACACAGAATGACTGCCAACCAGTGTGTAGACTGCATATTGATTTTGTTGGATGGGTATCCCTTTAAGTATGTGCAGCAGCTACAAGTCATACTTTTATAACATCATTGCTCTCTTTTTTTTCCATTTAATGGCAAATGCTGGAATTCTACATGCTTAATTTGGTTTCATTGTCCATGCGTGGATGACAAAGGAAATACCAAAATGAAAGCACACAGCAATGATTTGTGAAATTTAAAGCTACTTAAAAAATCTCAAATCCATTCCATACTAAAATTTCTAAGAGTATGAACAAAAATTAAATGTGCTGAATGATCCATATAACATGCACATACATGGGTATAAAATTTCAGTTTTCATCTTTTGAATTCACAGAATGCAGAGGAGTTAAACCAAATTATAAAAGAACACAACTCATTATTCACAAAATCTGCAGAAAAAATGTGTCACCATGGAAAGGAAAAACAAGCTTTATATAGACCCAAACTCATCTCTGATCTGTTTAGCATGAATGAACGATAAACAGTGATAACTAACAAGCTTCTGGCACAGTAGCAGGCTGACTGAGATAACAGGTAGAAGACGTGTGACCTCACAGATAAGTAGATTGAGTCTCCGTGGGAGAACATAGTGTGACCTCTGTTTTGATAAGGACATGGCCCACCTAAATGAACCTGTACACATTGCCTCTCAGATTCACTAATGAACTGCGCTTTGTCAATCCCAGCAGATACATGCCAAGACCACATGCCAACTTCACCAAACAGGCTTTACTCCCACACCTGTTCCGGCACAAATTCCTTTAATTGTAAAAGATGAAAAAGGTTACCTGCAGTTGTGTTTCTTTTAAATACTCTGACTCAAGCAGGATGCAGGATTACAAAACAACTGCAGTGCCATTCAGAACTCTTGCCCAGTAAAAGTATAGTATGACAAAAACAATTGCGTTGTCTTAAGTCTTGAGTATGAGAAAAACATTCATTCATTCATTCATTGTGCTTATCCTCAAGTGTTGTGTGGGGCAAGGGGCCTATCCCAGTCAACTAACGGCAGTAAGCTGGGGAATACCTGAATTGGTTGCCATCCAATACACAGGCCATAAGAAGACGACCAACCATTCCACACACAATCCTACCTACAGAGAATTTGTAGTGGCGAATCAGCTACCAGACATATTTTTGGAATGTGGGAGGACGCCAGAGCACACTGGAGAAGATGCATGCTTCACAAAGGAAGTTCAAACCACAAAGATGATTCAACCTTTGATCTCAGAACAGTGAGGCGGACCTACAAACCATTATGTGCTGCCCGTGACAGAAACCTTGGGGGAAAATACACAAACCTGTGGCTATGAAGAACAAATGATCATGTTTATCCTTAGTATGAGAGAGATTTAAAAAAAATGTGAACAAAATACTCAGGTAAGAAATTGATTCATTCTTTTCAAATCTTTCCCTCAAGGTACATGAGGAGGAATCTTCCTCATGAGTCAATGCAGAAACAGATTGCCAGACAATGCAAGCGATTCAGGCTAAAGAAGGAAGGATGTGGGACTATCAGATCAGCAGCATGTGAGATTTCACTTAAGTCAATGAGTGCCATAGAATTGGGGGATGGATGAACGCTGCTGACATAGTAGTAGGCTAGTTAATAGTCCTTAAGTCATGCGTACTCACTTTACGTGATTGAGAAGGTCAGCTAAACAAATCTACCAGTGGTTATATGAATGGGCCTAAAAATAGAAGGTGACCATTAGATTTGTGCTGATCCATGCGGCAAGGTCAGAGCAGTTTGTGTCAGCTATCAGGAAGCACTGTGGTCTGAGAACAGAGAATAACAACACACAACAGGAAGTGGAATCTTCATTATTGTCTGCTTAATCTTGTTTGCTTATTGCATCAATTATCTGCCATAGAGACAAATTGCATTAAGGACGACACTGACTTGGCAACACTTTGTTGTGCTGCCATGGTTTAGAAATGCACAAGTTAGTTTTAGTGCAGTAAAAAGCAATGTCCTCGAGACTGTCGGGGCAAACTTGGAAACAATGGCACACCGCACAACTCTTATTAACATTTGTCTTCCATCATTAATTAAGATTAAGAATTATAAATCAGCAAAACCTGTAGCAGAGCATTTAAAGAATGCACCAGTGAACGAAAGCTGATTGATCATCACCGACTATAACAATGAAAATCCACAATGGAGGTAGAGGTGGACTGACAGAAAGACAGACACATACAAAATGAGGAGGGGTGAGTGAGGCACTGGAGGACAAAGGGGTCGATCTGGCCCCTTCCAAACAGCTGCTGTGTTGCCGAACATTGCACCTCAACTCCAAATTCCACAAGCAGCCCAACTATGGGGGCTGCGGACTGAGTCAGCGATTTTTACACACACAACGGAGTCCTCTGACCAAAGCAACGGGGAGATGCTTGGCAAACAAAGATATAAAGCAGCTACATCCAGATAATGTACTGTATGTGGTCTCTAGTTCAAACTCCGATTTGGCAAACAGTTTCTTAGAGCAATGGGTAATATATTCCAAATAACCAAGTCGTAATGATTTTTAATTGTGAAAAAGTAGTTCACCGTGTACGTACATGCCCATAGCTATAAAATATAATCAAGTAAATGTTGATGACAACATTTTTTGTGTGCCCGCCTCTCACCTCAATCAACCCCCAACTGGAATTTTGTGCCTGTCTCTTTCTTTCCTAATTGACAAACATCCTGCAACAAGTGAAGCAAAGCTCAAAGAGAATACGAGGCCAGAGAAATTCACTTTTTTTACTTGTTCTGTTACAAGGATATTTATTGACAGTTATGGTTTTAAGATCCTCGACTAAATTTTGTTCTTGGGTCAGCAAGCAATGAAAAGTGAAACTCCACCACTCGTTATTTTATGGGTATAAAGACACAAAGGATACATTGGGATTTTGGCTGTATGTTATATTATACTTCTAGGAACCCAACTCCGAAATTAAAGGATTATCATTACTCTAAAAAGATCACTTTGCAGATAGAATAGTGTGTACACATGGATCTACTGTGAAAGCCAAATTGCATCGATGGCAGAATCCCAAGAAGCCTTTGGTTCACAAACCCTTAGATTTAAAAGCGGGTAGGGAAAAACATGGAATGTGTTGCAATGTATTAGCCTCTTTCCATATCAATTTTATCATTGGACAGACAAGGCAATTGCACCATAATTTAGACGTTTAAATGGGGAACTCATTTATTGTTTTGTCTGAGAGCATTGATTGGTTTGGAAACAACTTAGATGAAAAACACTATGAACTCATTTCCAACAAATACTACCAAGTCCATTTGAGGGTGGCCGCGCCTCGAGTGACAGTACGATGAGCCATTACGTTTTCACACCCTCATATCACATACACAGTTGAAGGGTTCGTCAGTGGCGGGCCGAGTGTTGTTAAGTGCAGTGTGAAAAAGTCTCAAGGGAAGACAGTTCAGTGAACTGACCATAGCTGTACACAGGGGTCAAAGCTTAGAAAATTACGTTTTTTCCTATTTTTTTTTTTATTCCTTCTTTTCATGCCACTCCAATGTAACAAAAGTAATGCCAGATATTTCCTTACGGACTTATGAAACATGTATCGGTCTACACCAGTGCAAAGTTCAAAAGGTAGAACTACTGTTTCAAACATTTGAACAAATTCCTCCATCTTGCCAAATCTGCGAGAAAAAAAATTGATAAACTGAATTTCACCAGTTCCTTCAAAAATAATATCCAGGTGTTTCACAGTGGAACACAATGGTAAAAGGCAGAGGAAAGATACAGTTTACTAAACTGCATACTTTAGTGATTTTTCACAAGCCACTAAATTAATCAAGAACCAGGATAACTCCAAAGTGCTGTTAAATATTTTCTAAAAGACCAAAACTTTTCAAACCCTCAACAAAAAACACAAAAGAGACATTGGGTATATATTCATATGTAAGATGAATTCACAGGCAAGGAAATAACTACTTGTCAACACTACCACAATGTTGGAAACAAGTGAGCACACAATGACACAATGCAATACAGCTGTCTCACTTCCTTGAATGACATCATGTCCATGCTTGGTCCAAACTAGCTCAATGAGTTCTTGTGCTTCCTTCCTGTTTAATGTGACCACCGTCACCACCAGACAACCAGACGGGAAACATCAGAAAAGCCGAGAGGTTGTAAGGATGTCCTGTTTGGAGAGTGCATCCTATTTTTTTAGCTCTATACCAAGATCATTGTAAAATACAACAAGTAATCTTAATCCATTCAAGAATACCAATTTATTGAGCATGCACTTATTTTATAAACCTCGTTTTTCATCCGCAACAACTGAATTAGTTTCAGAGTGGTCTAATCACATGCTTGCTGGTGGGAGCGTAATGGCCAAAAAGTACAAGATGCCAATGGGCTGAGGGGATTGCCTAACATACAAGGTTTTTTTGTTCTGGATGTGGTGGAACCAAAGGGTCTTGACGTAGAATTTAGCAGTACCTCTCTAGAACTAATAACATTAATTTAAATGGCTATAGCGAGGAAACTAAGCTACAAGTCAAACCAACAAGTGCTCGTGTATTTAAGTGGTAGAGTTTGCATGTTCTCCCATCCATCCTAGTGTTGGTTTTGTCCAGGTACTACGGCTTGCTCCGGCTACTACGGTTTCCTCTCACCTCCAAAAAACATGCAGGGTAGGCTGGTTGAACATTAAATTGCCTCTAGGTATGATTTGTGAGCATGAATGGTTGTCCGTGTCCTTGTACACTGCAATTGACTGGCCATGAATTCAAATTGATTTAATAGATATGGATGACTATCATGTGTTGATTGTATTACCCAATGGACAGTGACATTGAAATAGTACAATGTGCATAAATACAAGTCAATTGCTGTGCTTCATAAACCACAGTGTGGGTGAATGAGAAGGTGCACAAGCCTAAACTACAATGGTCTTCTTTGCATACACAGTAACTGCTGAAATAAACACAAGGAATTAGGATACAGTATACTTTCCCATTTTCATTTCTCCTGTGGCTTCAGGTCATGCAGGGGTCTCCATTTCAGGTGGAATTAGGTCACCAAACAAGAAGATAAGCACACCCGATTTAAATGTTTGTTTTCATGGAATGAAGAAGAAACTGGCTAACTCACTGATAAATACCTTAAAAAGTGCATATGCTAAATGACTAGTTTTTCAGGGTCTTTGCGTATCAGCCTGACAATGGCTGTGCATTTTCAAATCTTCTGCAAAAGGCAGATAGTTCTAAAGTTGGAACATTATTGGGTTTCGTGCGAACCATCTTGAAACAGTTAACAGCATGTAGGATTTAACTATGTTTATACCATCTATCAGATGTAGTCTGCTTTTAATAGGCTACCACTGTGACATTTGTTTTGTAGTGGTAAATCAGAAATTGGACACTGTGAAATGAATACAGTGCATATAGTTTTTATTGCAAATGGACTTTGCTTTTGACCGGGTGAGCTACACTAATCCTGTGTTTATCGTGGTTAATGTAGACCAGACATGGCCCCGATAATCGAAAAACCGCCAAGTACATGTTTTCATGCCTAAATGAAAATACAAGTACACAAGTACAATTACATGGAAGTCTATTGATTAATATCTCAATATAATCTATAAATTTAAAAAAATGTAAATACCGTATTTACTCGCATATAGGCCGCCCCTGCGTATAAACGGCGCTTTTAAAAATTGCCTTGAAATTTTAGAATTTTACAATTTCTTGCGTATAAGCCACAGTTTCGTGCATGTTGTGTTTTTATGCGCATATAAGCCCTCCATTCAGCCATTTTTTGTAAAACAAAGGTGGCTTATATGCGAGTAAATACGGTACTTTAAGTACTGTACTCAGTGGAAAATAGTTCCTCTCCGCTGAATTTAAATAATGGAAAAAACGGTCATTGAAGCTTTAGTCCAAACCATCTTCGTTAGATTCGAGAGGATTTTTTCTTGTACAAATTTTGTTCCTGTTGTCTTGACACTGCCAAATTCAATGACAGCGGCATCATCAGTCTCCTTCCAAGTGGTTCAATGCAGTGTGTTTATGTCCTATCGTCATGCCAGCTTCACGTAAATCCATCATAATGCTGGTTCTTTTTTTTTATTCCTTGAAGTCCGGGTGTGTTCATCACACGAAAATTTGCAGTTTTGCACCTTGGAAAACGCGAGCTTCGAGCAGTGAATAAGGGCACCTGAATCAAATAATCGGGATCAGTATAAAGCTTCTGGACAACTTGCCAATGACTTGATCATTTGATCCAGGTGTCGTAGGGGAGGCAGGTATGGAAAACAGACCAGATAGCGCCTCTCTAGGACCGGAGTTGGCGACCCATGGTATATATATGATATTTGGCGCACCCATTCTCCATCTATTGCAAATATTTTTGTTGCGGTGTGTCAGCTCAAAAAAACAGCAACAAAAAAAGTGTGTAATAAACAGTGCTTTTTTTAAAAAGGAACTGCCTTTTCTTCTTTTGCGAAGCAAGCAGCCACTACCAGAGATTAATAAATATATTATTTAAATAAGTCTTACAAACGGAAATGGGTGTGATAGACGAAACTTACAAGTTAAATGAATCTCCATTTAAATCCCATCACTATTGTCTGTTTCCTAAACATTAATTGAGCTAAAATGTGGCCAGCAAAACTGGAAATTTGTTTTTCTTCTTACTTTCTAGTGTGTCATTAATCCACATTCCCTAAAGTAGACACACATACTTTTCCCACTTCTAGGGCTTTCCCAGACATGTAGTAGGGTAGGGCATGTAGTAGGGCCGGGTAGGGCAGGCATGCTCTGGCAGCTAGTAGCTAAAAAAGGTGAGTTGTTCACATTCCTGCTCCATGCATCAACTAAACTCCACATGTCACAAGGGCACAAACACACATAGCTTTTCACACTATCCAGCATGTGTGCATGCTCTTTGTCCAACCAACCACAATTGCCAATTCAATAATTTCCAAGCAGAACAGAGTATTTAAAAATGATCATGAAAAATGTACACACATGGAAAAAAAACATAATATTTGTGGATTGAAAATTGTGGCTCAAATTGTGCATCCAAAAAACACATTACTGATATATTTGTGGATTCCAAATTATGAGAAGAATATATTATAGATGTATTTCTGGACTTGAAAAAACATTCACACATGTATTTAAATAACCAGCACTATGACCCTTCGGGGGATAAGCATTAATGAAAGATGACTAAGTGAATCTTCAGATAATGGATGCAGTTATTGTTTGTAAACTGTGGACTAGTGAATCCCTTGGAGACATTTGTTGTGATTAAAATGTGACTTGACTGCCTTTACTACAGTAGTAGTAGTGTCTGAGTATTTATGGCTTTAAATTGGCCTAGAGAATATTCTGGTTTTCAGCAAATAAAACGGAATGTTAACGGGGTAACTTGTTAGTCTTCGGGTCAACTGACAAGTCTTCAGTTTTTGCTAGTAACAGCCTGTGTATCAATGTCATTTTAAAAATACTGTATACTCAGTAATGTAATGGAAATAGGCACCAGCAATATATACTGACGACCAATACACAGAGTTATTAATTAGCTAACACGGACGCTCGACATTGCACTCTCCTGTGAAGGGGAAAAAATCTCTTAAGCATCGGAATTTGTCTTTTACACACTCCCACTTGGGTGGCTACCATGATGCCATTTTTTTATTACAGTAACAGTTCAACTACAACACCTTAACATTTCTACATTTCCCATGATATATCAATAAATCCTCACTTGGTAGAAATAAATCAACTTTTTAAAAATCCTGACATTTTCATAACAGGAGAACACTTTTGCTTTTTCTTACCTTTTAAGATTCCTCTTCAATGATGAAAATTGTACTGTAAATGTGTAATATGACTTGATTTGTGAACAATTTTCTCTTTAACAACCTTATTTCTGAATGTAATTGGGCAAAATTGTTTGCCTATTATTACAAAATATGCAATATTTTCTATTATTATATAGCATTATTACTGTCATTTCGGGACTACTGAAATTTCGGGTCAAAATCACCTTTATTTTGTGACATACTTACTGTATTCTGCACTCTTGTGCAACTTAAACTTTTGCCTAACAGTGGGGGACCTGGGTTCAAATGCAGGCCGATCCACCTGTGTGCAGTTTGCATGTTCTCCCTGGGCCTGGGTGGGTTTTCTCCAGGTACTCCGGTTTCCTCCCACACTCCAAAGACATGCATGGTAGGCTGATTAGACACTAAATTGCTCCTAGGCATGAGTGAGAGCATGAATGATTATTTGTCTCCTTGTGCCCTGCGATTGGCTGGCCACCAATTCAGATTGTCCCCCCTCCTGTGGCCCAAAAAGCAGCTGGGATAGGCTCCAGCACCCCCGCAACCCTAATGAGGATAAAATGAGTTGAGAACAAAAATTACCAAACTTACCGGACAAAAATAAGAATAAAACAGTAAAACTGCAGTCTGGTAGACTCATGTACTATTCACAATGACATTTTAGAGATTCTTTTCATGTCATCATTTAAAATGTCATTCTACACAGATATATATTTTTAGACTTGGTCATTAATCCATGACAACAATGCGTATAGTCTCATAACACATTTCATAATTAAGATCCGGGTCGCATAAGTAGTTTGCAGTTAGTGTTAAGGAAGAAAAAAAAAACAGCAGGCCAGCTGAAGCCAACGAATACTATAAAAGGAATGTGATGTAGAAGGGAGGGTCAGTGCACAACCAACATTATTAGCCTATCGTCTTACCAAAAAAGAACAATATGGGGAAAAAAAACACAATAATAAAAGGATCTTCCTGCTTACCCCAATCCAAAAACTCCAGGATATTCTTCTCCCTTCTGAGGGGAGAGTTGTTGCACTCATCGTAGAGACATACCAGGACATCCAGCAAGGCTTCCACACTAAGACACTGACCATTCGACCCAGTGGGCCCGTCCAAAATCAGCTTCTCCAGCTTCTTCAAACGCACCTCACCCGACATGCTTGTATAGTCCAAAATTCTTCAACGATAAGTAAAAAAAAATATGATCAAAAGTGTAGTGATGATTCCAACGGCCAAGAGGAAAAAGTTCTCTCACGATGACTATGTATCGAAAATAATTGCAAACTTTTAACTATGAAAACCTCGCAGTATCGACGATCTACTCATGATCTTTGCCCAGAAATCCACATTTTGGATCTATATGGGGTGCAGCAGTAGCTCCCCATGTTAACATTCCTGATCGCCGCAGGGGAAAAGAGAAAAGTATAGTAGTAGTAGTCCCAGAAACATAGCCTAGCTGCCCTAGGACGGTTGGATCGGACGCTGTTCCCCGATGGAACAAAACTGTAAAATTGTGCTCTCGTGGCGTTTTAACAGCTTCCCCTGACTAGATATGGCGCACATTCGGGTGTCTTCATTCGTGCTTGAAGCCAGCAAAATATGCGAAGCAGATCCGCAATGCTACAAAGCCCCGGTGCCCCTCCTCTGCTCCGGGAATGCAAAGGGCGACACAGGCTTAGTTAGCAGTTAGCTACCTTAGCCGAGTAGCCCGTTGGCTAGCGAAGTGAACGTTTCTTCGCTTTACTGCTAAATGTCATCATCGTTATTCTCTTCAAAGTATCCCCTTGTCATGTGGTCGGCGTGTCTGTCAAACGTAAGCTAGATCGGACCCTTTCAATGTTATTCGTAATGAAGCCCTCAAAATATCCTCTTATTGTCGCAAGGCAGTGCTACTAGATATGTTATTTAAATCCCACTGTCTGTCCTCAAACTAGATTCTTAGATCCTTCCCACTTCCACGCGACGGTTGTTCAAAGAGTTCAAAAGAAGGATCCGGTAAGTTGGACGTTAAAAATGCGAGGGATTGCTCTTGTCCTTTTAAAAAAAGAGAAAAAAAGGTTGCACGGGAGCCCGTGTCACGTCAAAAAGAGGAGCGTTTGTCGGTTCCAAAACACGGGACGCAGCCCAAACTCCCTCTTGTCCTCTTCTCCTTCGCTTCGTCCGCGGGTCGTTCTTCTAAACACAGCGCAGCGATCCGCTACCAAAGATCTTCCCCGGTTAAGATAACAATACTCCACTGGGTTTGTTGAAAATTCGCGTTGCATTTTGGGAAGCCAATTTTGACTAGTAATGAGATAAAAAGCAATCATCTCACTATACAATTCCTTAATAAATCGTTTTTAAGACATTGTGCATTTTTTTGAAGTACTACATGAACAAAATGGAAGATGTAGAAGCGTAATTAACGTTCCTATCTTGAGAAATGAAACGTTAGACTCCGCCATCTTGGTGTGGTTTTAGGGTAATATCTCTCTCTCTTCATAACATCTTTGGTTGCTTCTGCGGGCAAGATCCCAGTCATGGCGTCCATCGCAGCATCTGCTGTGCGGAAAAGAAGGGGGCAATGTGGAGGTGAATCGGGATGGTGGGGTGCGGGTTTGGGGGCTGTCAAAAAAAGGTGAATGGAAACTGCGGCCTGTCTGTCAGGCTGCTCCTGGTGCATAGCAATGGGGAAATTTTCATTGTTGGCATTTTAAAAGTCCCTGTTCCTTTAATTTAGTTATGATTAAATAAAAATATGATGTTGTCATGTAGATATAAGGTTTGAGCAAAGCTGTGGACAAATGACTTAAAGTCCTGCAGTCTTATCATAGGCATGTCAGTAAAAGATTACTTATTATGTACAGTATCTCTCATCTCATTTTTTTGAACCGCTTTATTCTCACTAGGGTCGCGGGGAGTGCTGGAGCCAATCCCAGTTGACTCCAAGCAAGAGGCAGGCAAAACTGGAGTATCCAGAGGAAACCCACACAGGTAGAACATGCAAACTCCACACAGGTAGACCGACCGGGATTTGAACCTTCAACCCTACAGCTGTGAGGCCAAAGTGCCAACCACTCTCCCCACTTGGCTATCCTATTTCCACGGTACAGTTTATCAGTATTTTTTTAAACTGTTGAGAAATGATTAGGAAAGCCTTAAATCAAAGTCATCTTTAAATGCTTAGGAAGCCAATGTGAATATAAGTTAATGATTTTTGAAAATAAAAAGAGATCAAGATATAACCTTTCTGTGATACTCTGTTTTATCATACCGCAAGCTTTTGAAGCAAAGTACTTATTGCAGCTCAAAGTACATCAATGAATGATTAACAGACAAAATTAAATAGTGTGGCGGTAAGGTTTGATCAAGAATGGAACTTTCTGTTTATGAAAGTACACATTTTTAATAAATTATAAGAGTAGAAGTCAAAATAGTTTACACACCCATCTAAATATTGAAATCATTTATTAGACAAACTACATTTCACATTATAAACGTTCGTTTTCTCCCTTTTAGAAATAACTCGTATTTTTTGTTTCTTTTAAAACTGACGAATCAACAAATATTCCTTTTTAAAATGTATAATTTATTGTACTATTTTAAGCATAATTATTGGCAGCAGACGTCTTTCATTGACCATTTTTGTGACAATGCTGCCCTCTTGCGGACACAAATAGTTCTTTTTTTTTACGAATACTACTCTGCTGTGAATGTACTATTAACTGTATTATTTTTCGTAAATGGTCTTCGCTGTAGTGCATTTCCCTGCAAGATAAAAGATTTTGAGAACAGTAGGGTCAAATAATTAAAAGTTAATGCAAATATCAATTCGGAGTCTTATTTAATCATGTCTGATCCTATTTGTCTAAATCTACAGTGGGATTAAAGTAGAGCCATGCTCAAATGCAATTAGACGCTCGTGTACTAGACTGGGTCGTTGAGCAATAATTGTTCATAGGGTTTCGACTCGTCTGGTCTGGCGCTTTCCACTTGTGATAGACCGATCAATGATTATTGAGCAATTGCGTGGATTGTCTCGGTCGCTCAGGGGCCATTATTGTGCAAACGAGAGCAATTCGTCAAATATTTGACGTTCAGATAGATGGGGAGGCATGTGAATAATAATGACGAATTTGCACTGACCACCAACAACAAGTTCAATATTGACTATGCTGTATGCTGTGTTTTACAAGAGAATGTGCTTATCATATGCAAAAGTAAAGCCCCTTTGCAAAAAAATGGACCCTTAGATTTCAATTATAAAAAAAGTAAAGCCCCATTTATTTTAAAAAATAAAACAATGAACATTTTTCAAATTAATTTATTTTTGGGAAAGTTCTTTGAATTAATTATTAGTTTTTTTATTAACTAATTTAATTTCTGGAGTTGTATTTTGAATATTTTTTAACTATGTTTTTCCCAGGAATTATTTTAAAAGTAGTTTTTTCTTAGTTTTTATTTATTTTATTTTATTTTTTTATTTCTTAGGGTTTTTTGTATTTGTTTTTTTCCTGAATGTGAAAAATATAAATAATAATCAAGATAATATTTTACGTATTAAAAAAGACAAGTTTTGAAAAATAAATCATTCAAAAAAACAACCATTTAAAAAAAACAAATCCAAAAATACATTATTTTGAAAAACAGTCATATATTTTTGTTTAATTTTTCAAATGACTCCAATACGCTTCCATACATTTGCTCTAACATTCACACATACATTTCATAGTATTCTTTCCCAAAGTATTTGGCTACAAAATAGGATGTGTTGTTGCACAAATGGAAGAAAACAACCAATAAATTGGACGTCTTTTGAATGCAAATGTTGCATGTTAATTAACACCTCCATTGTTGATTGTGGGAGTTCTGTGGCCTTTGATTGAGAAGAAATAGCACCTAACAACATTGAGATGTGGCTTTGAACTGATTGACATGGGAAGGAAGAAAGACTGAGAAATATCACACAAAAGGACATCTTCATTTGCTGAATTAGGGCTTGACATGTTTAAGGAGAGAAGGACAAATGTATTTTAGTGTATGAGCACTTAGATTAGACTGGCACTTGAGTGCACTCAACAATAGGACACACCAGACAACATGATTGAGCACTTAGGACACCATATTTAGGAAGGGACACATTTTCCCCCCTTCTTTTTGGTTGTTCATATATGTCAGGGGCCGGGAACCTTTTTGATGAAGAGAGCCATAAACAATTCATATTTTCAAATATTATTCCTTGAGAGCCATACTCAGAATTTAAAAGTAAAAATACATGAAAATGTGATCATTTCTTATTCATTTCACCACTTTGAAAGTAAAAAAAACTAGAGAACATTATTTCACTGTTGCTAATCAATGAGTATCAATGACAGAATGCATGTAGAAGAGTCTAATGAAGAAAAATTATGATTTAAAAAGGCGGAGAGCCATATACACCCACTAAAAGAGCCACATATGGCTCCCGACTTGCCCATAACATGTGATACACCGCAAACACATTGGACCCGTTTAGATATAATATTTAGATATTTTTTTAATAAATTGATTAAAAGAACTGGATTAAAAGCTTTGAATATCCAGTTTTTTATAGATCTAAAACAATGTTTATTTGAGCTTTTTTTTATATATATATATTTTTAGATTTTACAAAAGGATTTTTGAACTAAAAACACAGAACAAATGGATTAAAATGTACAATTATTAATTTAAAAGGGTAAAAATCATGAAATTTAATATACATCTATACTCTTCATTTTAATTTGATCCTAAAACAGTAAGTCAGGATTTCCTTTCCCGGGCCGCAAAAAATGATGCAGCCGGCCAAATTTGGCCCCCGGGCCGCCACTTTGACACATATTATCTAATGCAACCCGCAATTTTATTAACATTACTGCACAGCTCTATTTTTCTTTTACTGGCATGAAGTTAAATGTTACTGTGCTCCTAGTTATAAAAATGGATGTGAAGATATAAATATACAGTACATATTGTATTTTCCTCACTAATGCGCAACCATTGCATATTTACATATGCCTTTTGGTCATGAAACATGTTGAGTGATGCTTATACCAAGGAGCATATGGATCCTAACATAGTGTTCAGAAGCTACAGTCCTGGCAGTCATCTGTCATTTGCTCTTCCTGTGTGCTTCTTCAGTCTGTCTGACATCTCTAAGCAAACAAGCCAATACACAATCACATGGAGAGCCTTGTGAGTAGCCAGTGAGAGCGGCCCTCTTGTAATGTTTGTGTGACAAAAAAGGCAAGGCAAATCCTCGCAATGGAATCAGATAATCACCAACCTGTGAAGAGCCTGCCCCAATCCACATCACTCGCCGGCCCCCCGGCTCTTGGATTAACTGTCTGTTTGGCTAATAATTTTAATCTGCTAGAGAGAGAGGAGGACCAAGAATGGGTGACATGGCTCAGAATAAACATCTAATCCTAAAATCTCCCTCCCACGCTGAAATGCGTGTCCTCCAATGGGCGAAACTTTGATTGAACGCCGCATGATCGGAAAGACCGGATGAGTTGATTGTGGTTTACTTTGTTCCAAAAAACTCGCTCCAGACAGACAGAAATAAGATTGGTGTGTGACAGACTGCTGCCAGACTGTCGCGGGCCTGACATCGTGCGGTGGAATGTACACATCCGAGTGTGGGGTGTGTGTACAGACGAGGGGGATATAGTGAAGAGGGGGCACTCTGGGTTCATAGGGTCAAGACATGTCTGTCTGGGACACATCTGGAGCAGACAAACAAGTAGTTGTTTTCCTAGTTTACTTATTAATAATCGTATACAAGTTTGGAAAATGTACTATTTTCTCTTAACTAAGGATGTTGCCATCACATATTTTGTCAAGATAGAGTTCACAGCTGATACTGATACTCAGGTTTGTGTATTAAGTACAATTAAATCTATCCCAACATATAAAAGGATTACTGTGGCTATGGTTTAAATTAAGTTTTAAAAAAGAAATGCAACATTCTTGTTATATCATTGGTTGTGGAGAACAAATTAAGGTTGCAAAACAAGTTTTATTTGAATATTCTGTTTCATGTGAATAACAATCCACTAGTTATAGTAATGTCAATAGGTCAATACATCAATTTTTTACAGTGGAAGTAAAACTGAAATGCATAACTCCACTTCTAAAAATGCTTAAAAACACAATCTTTTTCAACTGATTCCAATCCCTTTAAAATGATATAATTTTGACCCCATTTCTGACCATCTTTATTCTTACCTGTGTGATAATCCTAGTCAGATTTTCCCATAGCAAATATGAGCACTTTTTGGCGTGGAGGGATATAACAATCAATGTATTGATTGCAAATTGTCTTCTTTCACATTAAAAAATATTGTCACATGAATTGTTAAAATTAATTTTGAACCAAAAACACAGAAAATAATGGATTAAAATATGACAATTATTGATTTAAAAGGGTAAAAATCATGAAATTTAATATACATCTATACTCTTCATTTTAACTTAGTCCTAAAACAGAAAGTCGGCACTCATGATTTTACTTTCCCGGGCCACACAAAATGATGCGGCGGGCCAGATTTGGCCCCCGGGCCGCCACTTTGATACCCGTCTGGTAGACTTTTTAACATCAGCAAATACTTTACAGTCCAGAAAATCAATATTGTATTGAATTATCATGAAATTGGTGATCCACATGTCTCTCAATGCTATTTTCCAGCTGCAATATTTTCACAATACCCGATATGATGCACCTACATCCACTTTGGAGGTGGATTAACCTGTAAAACATCAAATACAAGAGGCAAGAAAAATTCCACTCCCTCCATAGTGATGACCCTCATGTCTAATTGTTGCTGTTTGAAGTATGGCCACTTAGATATCCTGTTTCGAATGGGCCTTTGCATTGTCGCAGCTTTGTTCTGATAAGTCCCCCTGCCCCCCATCGACAATGTGTGAACGACTGGGAGGGTCGCGACACTATAAAAGAAGTCTCCTAGGGGGGACCCTGTCCATCTCTGCCTTTGACTCGTGCTACTGTGCACCCCTGCTTATCAAACTTTTAAGACCCTCCAAGACCTTCCACATGGATTTCTTCCGCGCTTGTGTTCTTTGCACAGCCTTCCTCGGCTGGACCAAAGCTTTTACGCACCAGGACATGAAGGAGGCGCTCCTGAGTAAACTGGGTCTGGACCATGTTCCTGAGATCCACAAGAGGGATTTGGACAATCTGGTGGTCCCGGCTCCAGTCCGGAACAAATACTTATCCATGTTGAAAATCCATCACAGCAGAAAACGACGAGCTCTCCCGAGTCTTGCTGGTATTTTGAGAGGAATTCCGGGAAATGCTGGTAAGAGCGCGTCATGGTTGGGGTGCGTCATTTACGCACGGATCTCATTTAAAAAAAAAAAAAGTATATATGTATATATATATTTTAAAAAATGCATTTTTTATAGATATTTCAGGAGAGTATGTGTACTCAGACACTACTCGGCACCGCGTGGTTTTCGATATGGAAGCAAGAATCCCCGATAACAGTGAAGTGACTATGGCCGAACTTAAACTCTACCAGCGGGGGTCGCTATACAAGCGTCTAGCGGTGGAGAGAAAGCCGCATCGCCCGGTAAATAACGCCCGAGTCAGCGTCTACTGGGTGGAAGAACTTCCCAACGGATCTAACCGGACTTCTCTAGTGGACTCACGGTGAGACAATCAACCCCCCCCCTATAGAGACACCCATCCCCCCCGCGCCGGGGGTAATTCAATATCGAAACGGGATGAGGAAATCTAATTAACTTGTTTTTCGTCTTCACAGGTTGATTCCTATTCACGAAACTGGTTGGAAGAGCTTTGATGTGACCCAGGCTGTGCACTATTGGTCGAAAACGCAGCAGAAGACCCCCATGCGTCTTGAGGTGTGGATCGAGGGCGAGAGACCTGGCAGCTACGCGGCGGAGGTGGCGAAAAGTGTGCGCTTTACCACCCAAGAGCAGACGGACAACACCTTGGGAAAACCAGAGCTCGTCCTCTACACACTCAATCTCGAAGAATACGGGTAAGGGGGCCAGCTTTTGATATACAGGATTTTGTGTCCATGTGACAATTAGTCTACAACCCCCCCATCTCTCGCTTCTTCTTTTTTTTTTTTGGTTGCATAGGGAGGGGTATCACCTGTCACCTTTTGGCCGCCTAACCCTAATTTAGAAGGAGGGGATGGCAAGAGTTGTGGTCATTTTGAATTGGGAATATGCAGGGGTGGTGGAGAATGAGTAGTGTAACTTTAAAAGAGGATTTTGAAGAGTAAATGTTGTCATCCCAAGACAATACTTGAGTAAGATAGTCATAAAAAAAGTCAAGTAAAGATAGTCAGCCCAAAAACATACTCAGGTATAAGTAGTCATGCCAAGAAAATATTCAGATGTATAAGTAAAAGTAGTCATTCCAATAAAATACTCAAGATAGTCATAAAAAACTCAAGTAAAAGTAGCCATGCCAAAAAAGACTCAAGTAAAAGTAGGTAACCCTATACAAATATTGAAGTAAAAATAGTCAGCCCAAAAAATACTCAGGTAAAAGTAGTCATCCCAATACAATACTCAAGTACAAGTCAAAATAAAACACAAGCAATGAGTAACTTTGCACAATGTCAGAATATTTAAAAAAAACAATAATATATATTTTTATTAGTGTGCAATCTTTATCAAAGTTATATACTCGACTCCAACCTAATACACTATTTTCGTATTTTCAAGTCAAAGCTGTAACGTTCCTTACTAAAAAAAATACATATTTCCAGATTGAGTCACTCATTAAAATATGAATTTGAAACTAAATTGGAGATTATTCAGTAAGAGGCTTTTTCTCAAGAAATTATATCAATTGGTTGCAGATCTGTATTGATTTGATGCATTCTTTATAGTTCAGACTTATTATGGACTTTGAAGCATGTCTCATTAACAGTTAATGACAGCAATATCTCTCCTTGTATTGATTGTAGATAAGAAATTCCACCTCAATGAGTAAAATGAACATAACCCTCAATTAAAAAGAACAACAATTAAACTTCCCTACCACTTCTTTGCCTTGCAGTTCTCGTGGCGATTGTGACATCAACCCGAGCAAAACCACCTGCTGCCGAGAGGAGTACTTTGTCGATTTCCGCGCCCTGACATGGACGCAGTACTGGATCATTGAGCCGGCAGGTTACGCGGCCTTCAGATGTACCGGAGGCTGCAGGCAGCCCAAACGGAACTACGGTTACGGGGAGAGGAGGTGCACAGTGTCGGAGAGCGCCCCCTTGCCCATCATGTACCTGGTGAAGAAGGGCGACTACACTGAAATCGAAGTGGCGGAGTTTCCCAACATGATCGTAGAGACGTGTGCGTGTACTATGGACAATGTATCCATAATGTGAAGTTAACCTAAAGGAAACGGCTGTGATAGACCCGACATGGGGATAATGTAGCGCAGTTTCATGGTATATTTAAGGGTTTATAATAAGTACTTCCTATTTAAACGGACAATTGCATGCGGGAGTTACCTTGCACGCCACTCCAGAGCACTTTTTGTTATATATTTTGTACATTTTGAAAGGGTTTTTTATCTTGAATTTGCATGCTGTCATTCAAATTCAGTCACGTGTGTTGTATATACTTTATGAAGGAATTTATAGTTTGGTAAAATAAACTATTTTGTTTCAGTAAAAGCATGTTTTGTGTTGTATCTTTAAGTAGGTACTTGCATCATGGGACACGGTGGGAATATATAGATATATATATATATATATATATATATATATATATATATATATATATATATATATATATATATATATATATATATATATATATATATATATATATATATATATATATATATATATATATATATATATAATTTTCCATCAGTTTTTTCTGTGTTTTTAGTTCAAAAAACATTGTTGTAGATCTATTAAAAAAACGGAATATTCAGGGCTTTTAATGCAGTTCTTTTAATCCTTTTATAAAAAAAAATAATCAAAATATTATATCTAAAATCCTCCAGCCCAAATAAAATAGAATTGACATTAATGCGGCCTGCGAACACACTTAATCTATAGAATGTGTATCCAATTGTAATGGCCCTTATAGGTAGATTGATCATGTGTAGTGTGAGACAAAAAACATTTATTTGACAATTATTTTCTGGCGTGAAGAAGAAAACCTCAATCCAGATGTCACAAACATTCCTGATGTAATTTACATGCATTTATATAATTATACACTTGATCAATGCTCGTTGTAATGCTTTATTTGCAGTGGGGACAAGTTACACGACCACATAGTGGGAAACATGCAACTAGTTCACATTGAATGAGAAAAGAGGTCGTCACGAATTAACGTTAGGCTTAGACGGAGACCGACATACCTAATGTGTTGTTTGCTATCTAAGCGGGGGGTCTTGTCATTGCCTAATATGCTGTTGATGGAGGTAAACGTAGGTTAACGGCCACCTACTGAAGATGAGGAACTGTCTGTCTGCATAGGAAGTGGATTCACCCCTTTGGGCCTGGTGGGAGGTCAAAAAAGGAAAAGCATTTAATGATTAATAAACCTAAAAGTTCTGTTTTTCCTTTCATATTGTTGTGGTTGGCTGCAAATATTTTTTATAATGTTATTGACCATTGAGAAAATGCATGATCACCACGCCTTTATTTGCAAAGTTAATCATCACAATCCATTTAGCGTAATTGATAACACTAATGAAGAATAAATTCAATCTAGGTGATGAAAAGTGTCATTTGTTTCCTTTTCTGCTTCATTGTTAGATTGCATGTTGACACTGGTAAAAAGCGTCTGGCTCTTAAAGTTGTTTGCACACAGTGAAAAAAAGGTTAGGACTGAATGAATAATTGCTTTGAATCGAAGAGAACTTTATTTAATGGGAGTATATGACATTTTCTAGTATTTCAAAAATTAGCATAACTCATTGGGTGCCATTGACAGCAATAGAAACCCAATCTTTTTTAACCAGTGAGTGATCAGGTTTCAGTACCATTGACAATAGACATTCAATGTATTGGGAGTTGGGTGGCGCGCCCAATTGAAACAGATTAGACGTCTCTCGCTGCCTTTTTTTTTTTTAACAGTAAACTAGAAAGTTTACTATCACCCATTTTAGATTTGTACTGACATTTTAAATCACCAAATTTACTAACATATGAGCCACCCCCACGTATAACCCTTAAAATTGCCTTAAAATAGTAGAAATGTACAATTTCTCACATTTAGGCTGCACCAATTCACTATTTTCACGTTGATATTTGTGGTTTTGAGTATCATAAAGAATTAATTTATCCAGTAATGGTAGTTTTGATACTGCAAAACAGAAAATATCCAACAATAGTAGATGTTACTCTGCCAACATCTACTGGTGAAAAAGAGTAAATTAAGTCTAGTGCACACCTAACTCGGCTTATATGCAAGAATTTACAGCAAGCACAGTAACAGATGATTTCAATAACCATATTTAACTTTAATGGAGACAAAAAAAATCTGGGAAAAGTACAAAGGGCAAGTAGTCGCGTGGTTGGTTTAATAATACAGGACCAATATATAACTTGGAACATAAACCAAACATAAAAACTTTGGAGACCCACATTCACCTATTTTCTAGATATGAAAAATAATACATTATAACACACAGCAGTACTGAGGGAAATGAGCATTTCATCACAGCAGTAGTATATTATTTGGAATATTTACATGCTTATTTTTTAATCAACATCTTTGAGCAAGCAACAAAAAGGCTGGTGTGTAACGAACCGAAGTATTATTTCTAACCATGAAGAAAATAAAAACAATGATTTGCTCATGTGGATTCAAAATGCACGAACTGTGTAGCCCTTGTTTGCTGGTGTAGGATGAGTAATGTGGTTTGCTTACTTCAGTTAGTCTGATTTAATGTAAACATGCAAATATGTGAAGAACCATGTTCCAATTTCTATTAAACAAGTTACATCTTGCTTTGAATTTTTCTTCACTCATCTACCATTGAAATGGCAAGCGTACTAGCTTAGTGTTCCGGTTTGCTTAGGTGCACTTAATCAAATGAGATCCTTAAAACAAATGCAGGAAAAGCTTGATAAAGACACACCCAGAACATTATGCATGTAAATGTTTTTTCCCCAGAACAGTGCACATAGGAGTGCTTGTTTCACCTAATGAATCAACAACAGAGGGCCAGAGTATATCTCTCCAAATGGGCCATTCAAAGGTCTTTTACACCTCTGAACATAAGTCACAAGCCAGTCAAAAAACAAGGAAAGTGTGTTTATTGGAAGTCTATCAAGTTGGATTACAGTTTCAGAGGGGGGGCACAATCGAAACTGGATTTATCTGCTAGTTTGTTTGCTTGCTTTACCAACAATTAAATTGAAGCCACAATGAGTGAGAAATCTCATACTCAAAACAAATATTTACAATGAAGCAAAACAACAACAAAAAACATCTGGAAAAAAAGGTTACTCATTTTTTGATATTACAAACTTTTAAAAACATCCTTTAAAAGTGGTGCAAAACAAATGAAATATACAACAAAAGAACAAAAAAAAGAAAATCCACACATCTCACGCTGTCTGGTGTGCCACTGGAGCGGGAATGTGGACCATGTTGCTCGTCTTATTCTAAGAGCAGCCTCTATAAAAAATTTGCGTTGATGGAAGAGGAGTGATGGTCCATGGCTACAGTGGTTTTCAGTGTGGCCATCAGTCCTTTTGCTACAAGTGTCTTAGTAATAGCTTGGCTGATATTGCTGGGTCCATGGCTTCTGGTTCCAGAACTGCAAAAAAACAGACTTGTTTTAGACCATTGAAACTTGATAAAAATAACATCTTTAACTTTTTGCTAAAACAGTTTGGGGAAGAAAAAAAAAACACTGACCCCTTGCTGCCAGCTCTGGTTGAAAGCCCGCGCCTTGTCCATGCCGTTCCTATTCCCATTCCCAAAACCACCACCACCGTTCCGGTTATTGCCAAAATTGTTGTTCTTATTGCCATAGTTTCCTCGGCGACCACCTCTTTGTTGAAACTGCTAGATAACGGTGTAAGAAAAAGGCTGTTATGAGCTTCCTTAAAACCATGACCGTTCGCCTTAAGGTCTTCTGCCCACCTGGTTGTGATGCCCTCTGTTTCCACCGCGATTCATGCCACCACCGCCGCCTCTGTTCATGTTGCCTCGGTTCATCGGGCCACCTCTATTCATATGACCGCCTCGATGGCCCATGTTTCCTCTCATCGAGTTTCCCCTGGGGGATCCGTGCATGCTGGGTCCGTGACCGCGGCTGCGGTTGTGGTTGTAGTTGCCACGGTTGTTGTAACCTCCTCTGTAGGCAGGAGGTTGCTGGAAGGCCCGAGGGGGGTGATTGAAGCCACCACGGGGGCTTGGACCTGTACAAAAAGGTGGAAAAAAGTCAGCCCGAAAAATTTGATACAAACACACTGTTGTTTTGTCTAAGACGCTATTCACCTCCTCTGAAATTGCCACGGTTCTGAAAGCCTCCACGGCCACCACCGCCGCCACCACCTCCTCCTCCTCTCTGTGATGGTCCATTGTTGCGGTTCTTGCCTCCGCGACCGCCCGGACGGGGCCCGCCGCTTCGCTTGGGTGCAATGCTTCCCTGGTTGGGCTTCTTCTCGGCAGGCAGGGCTGTCTTGCTTTCCTCTTTGTATGTTTCCAGTATTTTGGCAGCGTCATTTCTGGGCAACTCGGCAAAGAGCACCTCGTTGAAGCTCTCGCCCGCCAGAGGGAATGAAAAAAATCCTGTGACAGAGAACGCAGAAAACGACTTAACACTCCTAATTACGGTGCAACAATTCAAGATGGAACAATAGAAATACTAGTTAAAGCACTGACACTAAATATGTGACAGCTAGCAAGATTGTGGTCTCATGATTAGTGATCAAGCAGTACGAGTCTTTCAGAAAAATCGTAATCTGAAAATGTCCTACCTAAAAGGCATTTGTAAGTAGAGGTATGACTATAAATGGAATTGCCGCAGAGGAAATTTTAATTAGGCTGTCAAAAATGCATTAGGAGTTGCTTAAAGCAGTATAAAAAAGGCTTTCTTTCATATTGGGATTTCACCTTTCATTTTGAGAAGGGCGTGTTCAGGGACTTCTCTGCCACCACACATAACCTTCTTCTGGACCCTTTCCTGGTACTCATCCTCCGAGGGAAGTACTACCACAGCTTTGCGCTGGAAACCAGCAAACAAACACATCTTCCTCTTCTGGCCCGGGGCAGACAAGTTAGTCTGAAAGGCAAGTGAAAAATATCAAGGTTAATATTTCAATTTGCCATGAAATGCTAGTGTGAGCACTGAAACATTTCAAAGACTTACATGATCCAAGATGTAGTTCCTTTTCTTTCGGGCAGCAATCTCAATGAACTTTCCCAAGAAAAGAGGTGCACGCTGGGATATGTTAAGTAGTTTGTTGTGCTCCTTTGGTTGCCGTTTTGGAGTGTTGATCTGTACAAGAGGAACATTAGTCAAAGGAGACAATCAAAACCAAACCATACTAACTTTACGATTGTATGACAACTGACCATCATCTTTTCCACAATTGTGTCACTTCCTAGGATGTAGTATTTCCCAGGATTCTCCTGGACATGTTTCTTTACCCATGTGGTCTTGCCTGAACCTGGCAGACCTACCATCACTATGATCTACAATAAACGAGAGATGATGAGTGAAGAGGTAAAAATACACACCAATGTGAATTAGGTCACCCTAATGGCATTCCTCAGCCTACCTCACACTCAGCTTTAGTTTGCGGCCCAAGAGGCCCACGGACCCGTTCTTCCAAGGGGATCTGCTGCATGAATGTGAACTCTGTGGGCGCAGGAAAGTATGGGGTCTCCATTTGACCGAAGTTGAACTCCACAGCGCAGTTGTGGCACAGCACATGAGGGAAAAGAGCCTCGCCGTTCAGCTCGTCTTTGCTGATCCGGAATGCTTCTGCTGGTTCCCCACCATTCTTTGTAAAGGATAAAACGACTTCGCCCCCGTCGAAGTCCTGAACAATGAATTAATGTCCCTTTTAGTGCCAAGTCAGCTTGTAAAATATAACATCACAATCCATTATTACTACTTACAGCAAGGCAACAGATGACATCATTCTCATCGAACGTTTCACCAAAGTCCTCCACCGTAGCATTTCTTGTCTTTCTCCCCTTGCTAGAGTATGCATATGAATGGATGCTGTCACCTAATAGGACATACAAGACACTTTAGTTCCAGGTTTTAAGAGTACATACATACCATAGTTTCCAGAGTGTAAGTCACACTTTTTTCATAGTTTGGCTGGTACTACCACTTGAACTCATGTGCAACTTATGTCTATTTCTATTTACTGATATTTACTGATACTGATAAATAAATAAAAAAACTTCAATATACCATTAACAGTATGAACAATTACAGAGATCATCATAAAATAGGGGTAGGCTAAACTATATATCTAGCAAATACAAGATACTATAAACTTAAATATTTGGCTGATACAAGTCTGACAACCATCACCACAGTCTAAGATAGCTTGAGGGAACTCACCCAGCAGTAGAGATGACGAAGCTAGCGACCAGCCAACCTGCACATCATGGACTATCAGGTTCTTACTGGAGATGTGCTTCACTGGAATCTTTTCTGTGATCTGTTGGGCATACAAAAATGTTTTTTTTAAAATATTTTGGAGGAAGACTAAAAAGGAAATCTAAGAATACAATCTCACATTTGCATTACCTTCATTTCAAAGCAGACTTTGCCCTTTTTCACACCATATGATGCTTTGCCCCCTGACCATAGGTAAGCAAAACTCTCCATTGTGAGCGACGAGGCACTGAAGCGGTCACGCGACACCTTAAAGTGTAGGTCGCAGTTGTCTATGGGCATAACAGGTATTAATAAATGAATTCGTTTAAACTACACAGTAATAATATAGCAAATTTGTGACCAAATATTCAGTAACATGGTGCTATTTGTTGTCCTAAACTTGTCAAAAAGCTAAGGCAAATATCAAATGACTATGTACAACATAGACAGTTAAAACTAGCACCATTTTATGATGTCATGTGAATGCTCAACAAAAAGATAGGAAATAGCTGGACAATTTAACTGGCAAATTTTTCTTGGACTATTTGTTCCAACAGTAACAGGGTTCTAATTAAATGTCAGTGTGGATTTTCAGTGGCTTACAGCTTTCTACAGCATCGAACAATCTCCAACGACAAAATAATCCTGTGATGAGAAATAGATGACTTACAGTTGTCCAGGCAGACTTTGGTATCATCAAACTCTTCATCTTCTTCCTCCAAGGGGGGTGAGGGTGACTTAAATGAAGCCCTGTAGGAAAAGAAGACCATAAACATTCAATTGGATGACGAAAATTGATCAGGATGTACGGGCACCACTTGCTGGAAAGAAGTGGGAAGAAAAGGATGTTACATTGATTGGGCAAGCCAGCAGGCCGCCACAGTTGTGTATATTGTGCTCCTGGAGAGACACTTACCTTGTAGCATTCAGTGAAGACAAACAAAACAGCACTTTCGCAAGCCTTACAAATAAACCAATAGATATGAGCACTTAGTGGTGTCAAAGTCTAATTTGAATGAGTTTCTGTGTTGCATTCTGTTGTATACAAAGCTGTCAAAACGTGGTCAGTGATACAGTGGAACCTCCAAAGTCTAAAAAATGACTAAAACTCAACCTGATTTTGTGCCACCTGATTGCACAAAAGTTAACGCAATGAGAACACTAATCAAGAAATGTTTACACACCATGCATGATATCACCAGCACGGGGGAAAATGGAAAAATTAAACCTGTTCGCACATCATCCACACTTGCACCATGATATCTCACACACGTGTGATAAACGAGACAGAAACACAGAAATATCAACATCATACAAAGAGTGTGTGTGTGGAGGGGACAAGGATAAAGAAAATTATTTATAGTTGCGAGGCAAACGATGGACGGTAAAAGAACGAGTTGATCCGTGGACGTTTAGACTTTTACGTTATGTCGACCTCACTCCCACATTTCTCAGCTGCTCCCACCCCAGCCTAGCCCTTTCCTCCACTAAATAGACTGTTCATATCTGTTTTCTAGCCTTGAATCACGGCAAGACACAACTGGCTATGTGAAACATTAAGTGTTGTGAGGAGCATTTTTAAAGCTGACTATAGAGAATCAATCCTGCTACAGAATTGCAGAGCATCCTAAAACAATGTGTAAAATATATAATGGTAAGGGTTTCTGAGCAGTAAGGGGTTGCCCTCAGTACATGTGAAAATGTGGTTAATTCTTTAAAATGTTCTTGAAAGGCTAGCTATGTATATGTGCATTGGCACTTAAAGCCAATACATGTCAACAAAGCTATGATGGCACTTCAGGGATGCAGAAGGCCATTTTGCTCTGTCCCATCCTTACCAGCTGTATTTGTTCTCTTCAATAAATTCAAAGTAGCCCCTTCCATGTTCCTCCCGGCGTCTCTTAACACCCTTCTTATTCTTCTGATCAGCATTCGTGTCTTTGTCCGCATCCCCTTTGAAAATAGAACAAAGATATAGAATGAGGTGCTCCTTTGTGAGAGGTCGGACTGGCAGTGGGGTTCTGCCCCACAAAGCCCGTTCAGTCAGTTACATGTTGTCGACCATCATTAGCTAGAAGTGGAAACACCTCATATTACACAAAGGTACAATGATAAAAAATACAATGGCAATGACCAGAGTCTAATTTACAATGCAAGCTGGTCCAAATGCACATTAAAAAGTAGTGGTTGTGGGACTGGGGAGAACACTTTGGTGCATTAATTTGAGAACAACCCCTGCAGATGTTATACAAAATGGGGATAAGTACATTGTACTTTAGGGGTAATGCACCATGCAAGGAAATGTGAGCCTACTAACTGCACTGACACCCCTCCCCCAAATGCTAAAACAGGATTAAAATGGCGGTCTAGAGCTGTAAAACGTCCATTTTCCATGTATTATTTCAACGATGGTTACTATGCGATGCCTAAAGGAACTTTATGGAACTTCCTTACCTAATAATGTTAGCTAGTTATACAAGCGGCCATTTTTAAACAAATTCAGCGGGCATAGTTTATTTACTAAAGAGGACACCCGTTAAACCCCATTCATACATGAAACCACGAATGCTACTGTTAAACTCAGCCAACTTTTCATTTATTAATATGTGATAGGCTTTTAAGTTTGCAACACCAATGAAATTGTGAACTAACAAGCGGTTCGCCAGACAAAAGGAAATGTCGCTAGCCAGCTAGTTAACGAGGAAGGTATTCAATGAATTAGTAAACACGTTTTCAACATCTAATCCCTTGAATGCACCGATGGGACGTTAAAGGGGGAAATAACAGCAACATGGGGTCAGACGTGAGGTATTAACACGTTAAAATCATGTTTATACTCGCACACGTGCACCACTTCGAAGCTAACGCTTAGCCGAATCAGGTCACTCAATATGGACGCTCTGAAATGCTGCGTTCAATTACAACCAGGTTAAAGCAAATGGAAACAATCTCCACGAGATCCATGGAGGCAACTCACCCTCCTCGACTGTCTGGTCCTCTGGCTCGTCGTCGTCTTCCTCTATTTTCTCCATGTCATCCACGTCTGGTCTGAGCATTGAGTCGATCTCATCGTCGTCGTCGTCCTCCTCCTCGCAGTCTCCCATTTCTTCGTCCTCGACGACGACGACGCTGGGGACGGCGGCAACGGTAGCAACAACGACGTCGTTGCTGGCTCTGTTGTGTTCCTCCTCAGCTTCCTGCTCGTTGGCTTCCATGCTTTCTTCTACTGGAGCAGCTCCCATTTCTTCTACTGCAGCAGCTACCATTTCTTCTACCGGAGCAGCTGCCATTTCTTCTACCGGAGTAGCTACCATTTCTTCTACCGGAGCAGCTCCCATTTCTTCTACAGGAGCAGCTCCCATTTCTTCTACCGGAGTAGCTCTCGTTTCTTCTACCGGAGCAGCTCCCATATCTTCTACCGGAGCAGCTCCCATATCTTCTACCGGAGCAGCTCCCATTTCGTCTTCGACCATGCACTCAGTCTCGGCGGCCTGTTCAATAGCCCCATCCCCGTAGGCCTGTTCAAAACCCTCATCCACGGCGGCCTGTTCGAAACCCTCATCCCCAGCGGCCTGTTCCAAACCCTCATCCTCGGCGGCCTGTTCCAGAGCCTCATCCTCGGAGGCTTTTTGTTCCTCGGCCTGGGCCTCCTCTTCCAAGGCGGCTTGCAGGCGCTCCATCAGTTGGGCCTTCAGTCCCTTGTCGGAGAGGCGACGCTTTTTCAGCTCGTCCTTCAAGTCGTTGACTTTCAGCTTACTGACGTTAATCGAACTCATCGTAAAGGATTTCAGTGGCGCAAATGTATTGCACTCGATTTATGGAAATAAATAAACGATCTGCCTTTGTTGGACTCGGTTGATGCGTAATGCGCCAAAATGCGGGGCGACTTGAGCAGCGCGTTGCTAGTGTGGAGTGTGGGCGGAGTGACGTCATTACCGTAACGCAACAAGCGCGGCGCAACTACATTTTAAATTGCGAAAAGCCATCTGGCTTCAAAAAAGTACTCAACACAGTAAGTAGTCACATAAAAGTAACATTGGCAAATAATAAATCTTGTAATCACTGTTACTGACCATTTAACAATATTTTTGTTCATAAAACCATTATCTGCTCTTTTTGTAAGAATCGTTTGTGTTATTAAATTATGCCTCTGCTATGCATGACCAATGTGTATACTCATCTGCAAATTAAAAAATGTATTTGAAAAGTTTTGTCATTCATTTTCTTAACTGCCTATCCTAACAAGGATCGAAAGGGGTGCTGGAGCCCATTCTAGCCAACCACGGGCAACAGGCGAGGGACACCCTGAATCGGTGAACAGCCAATCGCAGGCCTCAAGAAGACGGAAAACCATACACGCTCATACTCATACCTAGGCGGAATTTAGATTAGAGAAAGCCCACACAAACTTGGAGAGAACATGCAAACTACACACATCGAACCCATGGCCCTAGAACTATGAGACCGACACGATAACACCCTCTTCACAGTGTGTATGTAATGTATATGTAGGCTAATATACACAGTAATAATTTAATTCTAAACCGTGTCCTCGAATTATCATCTGTACAATAGCAATTTCCCCTCTAGGGGTCAATAAAGGACCATTTTCCCCCTTATCGATATACATTTGGTTTATACATTATTTTATATTTAGTATCACGTTTCATTTCGTTCAAAATGTTATTATTGGAGCTAGTGCTTAATAATTTATCTAAAACAAATGATATGTCTAATTCAGCATTTTTATTCAATGAGCAATAAGAGATAGTAGTGTAGAACAGTGTTGTTTGTCGCCCTCCTGTGGACATCTTGAATAGTGACAAAACGTGGAAATTCACGAGTGTCTCACAGTGCGCTCATTCCATCTCCGACACTATCACGGTCGCCCATCCGACTCCGACACTGTCCCGCACTTTTTCTCGGTCTTATGTTTCATCTGGACTACTATGGGACGAAGAAACCAGCGACACGCGAATGGAGCTTTGGCAAAATCACGCGAAAATGCAACCAGCCTTTGTTTGGATGTCTTTTTAAATATTAACAAGTTGTCATGTCATCTCTGACAGGAGGGAGAGAAAGATTTACTGCCGCGGTAGGTCCTATTTTTTTTAAACAAAATAATTACTGCATGCATTTCTGTAAAATTATAGTATTGTTTTGTCAATACTTATATATGGATAACCTTGTTTTGATTTTATGAAACATTTGGGTGTGGTTGCAGTTGTCTACATCCATTCATATCTAATTTACACTCCATCCTTCTTATAATTGTTGGATTTCTTAGGAACCTAAAGTGCAGCATCACTGCGAGTCCTCCCGAGTTTCCGGAAGGATTAAAGGGACTGATTTCAACTCGCATCCTAACCAGCATTCCACGCCAGAGAGTAAAGGGGGATTTAGAAGCGACCCAAATCGGAACATGTACCTCCCCAGAGCTGAAGGGGTCCCATCCTACAAGACTCTGCCTGGGTCTGTGGGAGAGCGGATCATGTCTTTAAGCAGGACTGTGCAAAGAAATTCTCCCCGATTGGAGAGGAAAGAGGCGTGTTGTGAAAGATGCTCAGCCACCCTTGTTGCTCTCAAGAAACAAGCTCTCAGCCTGTCTGTCCATCATCACTTCTCTTGTAAGGTGAGTAAACTTGGCTCAGGCTGCAAGCCATGCTCAATTTAATCTTGGATTTGCTAAGAGTCAAACAATGTCAGTTATCGGTGCAATTTTTATTAAACCAAGAAAGGTAAAACACTATTGGAGAAAAAGATTAGACCTTGCATAGCACTGTGACAATTTTGAAAAGCCCAATAATCAAATTTAAATAATAGTTTTCGACCTAGTTTAACAAATTCCTTACAATCTTTTTGGACAACAACAACAACAACAAAAAGCATAAATATAAATTTTATATTAGATATTTATGGGCAAAAGCCTGTCAAGCCAACAGTTACATTACTATATTGAAATTTACTTGTATACATGCATTAGTAAACTATCAGGCAAAAAAACAAAAGGTTGAGTTTCTATTTGAGAATATTCCCAATGAAATCAAAAACTAATTCAATTGATCTCTTCTACTGCAATTTCTATGCATATTGCATATGTGGACGTAAGGCAAAACAACAGCAAATCACCCCCACTCCCTTTTTTTCTTTTGTGGAAATGGACAAATAACTTCAAAGGTAGTAATGGGAAAAAAATAATAGTTTTCTTGTGGCCTCACCAGTGATAGTTTTCATTCAAAACAAAAGGCCATTTTCTCGCATCATCAGTTCAAACCAACATCCATCACTCCACACTACAACAGACCAAGTGCCAGCCAGCCCTGTGCTAGTGGCTTCAAACAACATAAATATTTAATCTCAACATCACTGTGTCATGTCCTCAAGACTCCCCTTGGAAAAAAATCACTATTTATTTTTGTCTGTCTCAGTGGGGTAAACTATGTTTTTTGGACAGAACACACATTTTATAAGTGTTGGCTGAGTTAATAATCAAATAAGTGTGATAGCAAAACGCAAACAAAAACAGTAAAACAAGTTGAAAATGTCTTGATTAAACTTTAGTTTTCTACATATACATTAACCCAATGTATGTTATGGTTGAATTTTATGAAAAACAATTTCAGAGGCACATAGTACAGGCAGGCTCAATTTTGGGCTTAAAAGGGGGGATTTAAGTTTAGATTTCAGACAAAAACTGACTGAAACTGAAAGCTTACCCATTAAAACACTTCATGATGCTGTATGGTCTCTTCATGATGGGTGGTCTATTAAATGCGTTAAGCTCTGGTCATTACCATAATGTTTTGTATCAAATGTTTTTTTTTTCATAACTGACAGGCTTGTCTATTCGCCATTGAGGGAATTTGAATTTGGGTCACTGTCTAAGAGAACTCGTGGCATGGGTTAGACAGATGGCAAAGAGCAGAGTGAAAAAAAAGTGGTTGTATGTGTGTGCGCTTTATTTCATGTCTGAGACACCAAGGGTAAAGAAAATGAAAGCAATGCATTTTTCACACTGGATTGATTCATGTAGACAGAAAAGACAGTAAAGGTCCAGTTAAAGGACACAATTGCTTACATTATTTATTTAGTGACATGTTTTTGCAGAAAGAACGCCAAGTTTTTTTCTGACACATCTTAAGTATTTTGTCAATTTTCTTTCTTATATATGAATTAAAATGTGTCAACTCCCAACTTTGCTGGCATCACCAATTATAGATGAACTATCTCAATGCCCTTTCTGACTACATGTTATTGGTTAATGAACTAAATGTATGTGTTCATTACAAAAGGAAGCAAGGAAGGAAAATCAGGAAATTTAATATACATCTATGTTGTTCATTTTAATTTGATCCTAACAGAAAGTTGGCACTCATGATTTACTTTCCCTGGCCACACAAAATGATGCGGTGGGCCATATTTGGCCCCCCGGGCCGCCACTTTGACACCTGTGATCTAGTACCAACAACATGGAGCATTAACAGCCCCCATTACATTTTTTTGTCAAATTCCATAGGACTCTAGTGACCTGTGCGCATTTCTTCACAACAATCTACGTATCCACAGTCGGTCCACCACCGAGTCTAGGGACAGAAGCAAGGATCTGGGTGAGTGTGCCACCTGCGGCACAAAGCTGAATCAGCTCAAGCACGAGGCAGTCCACTTGGCCCTGAACAACAGTCGTCAATCATCCAGCGCCAGGAATGCTACAGTGTTGGGACCAAGTAGCCCAAAACTTGTGGCCAGAGCTGCTTCACAACCACATGGGCTCAATCACTGTCCTCGGAGCCCTAAAACACCCCAGAGAACCCCACAGACACTTAGGCGGAGGGTAGCTAAGCCCCCAAACCACGATATGGACCGCTGGGTTGAGGAGCAGCACAATGTCTCTACGGATGGTGTCAGCTTTTATCCCCATAGTCAGGTACCTTCAAAAGCTTTTACTTAACACTAAATCACAGAACAGTCCTTTATATGAACCCCCTTTTAATTAGTTTCAGGTGTAATGTGCATCTTTATGGTGGCTCAGCAATGAAAGCAATGATTCATTTATCCATCTCGCAGCCTTTTTGAATTCCTTGGCTAAAGACATTGTCATAAGTACTTCTGCTAATGGAATGAAATTGGGCCTTGATTTACCCTTGTCATAAAAGCAGGCAGTCAAAAAGCTCTTGAGATCAATAGTAGGGGTGGTCTTATTTAAAAAGGTAGACAGTGAAATATAAATATGCATGATGAGTGTCACAATTGATTCAATCTCTCATCTCTGCTATTAAGATAATGTTATGACTAAATACATTTTACTGCAATCAAAGCATATATATTTTCTGACAATTTTTAATTACTATGTTGCAAGACACTAGGACACATTTCCTTAGAAAAATAGAATGCAGAATGTTCTGTTGTGGAAGAACGGATCGATATGAATATCATCCGGGTATGAGGAAGTAATGTGAAAGTAGAGGCATTATAGTGAAGAGAGATGGGCTGGCAGCAAGGAAATGGGACTACAGAGAAAGAGGAAGGGTGTATAGAGAGAAAATTGAAATGGAAAATATAGGAATTAGAGCACTATATGAGAGCTAACAAAACAAATAACAAAGAACTATAATGTTGTACATAGATAATAATGTTAAGCTTGGTATTATGACTGTTGTTGGCAGTGGGGTAGAAACATAAACATCATACTCAGGGCTTTTTTCGATATTTTGTCTGAATTATTTAGCCAAAAATGTGAACCATTCAACCTGACCCTACAGCTACATTTCTACAAATTGTGGTAAGCCTCATGGAGTCGTTTCCGACGTTAGGGAGAAAAAAAGTGTCCCCACAGAGCTGTAATTTACTGTTTTCACCAAGAAGTCAAGTTCAAATTATTATACCTAATAACACATTTAAAACGATTTGGTTCTGTTTTTATAATCGTTGAATCATAGAGTCGAAGAGAAAACAATAGCAGACTTAAATGTTGTAATTGAAATGTTGATAATATGACTTCAGGTGTTTGAGTTCCATCTGAACAGTAGTAGAATGTGAAGATATAGAAATTGAAGTGTTGCATATGGTTTAACTATAAATTGAACCATGTATAGTATAAATATTCAATTTACTGCATAGCTCACCCTGTGAGTCATGGTTTAACTCAGACATTTCACATTTAAACCCTTGAAAGTAACTCGTTTCAGTCCATATCGTCATATGAATAATGGTGTATGTTTAACCCAGTGTGCTCCACTTACTCTAACATGCCATGATAATTGGACCATTACGAGTGGGTGCTTGAGTGCAATTACTTGTTTGAATCTTCACATACAGCTCTCTTTGTGACAGGCTTCAGATAACGCTTTGTTAGGATGTACTGATGTTGTACGAGCTAGCTCCAAGATTCCTCACCTCTCCAGGGTTGTGACAATTGCAAACACTGCTGCTATGTCCTTTTTGACCAGGTACATTTTTCCTTAGTAATTATGAGATATTATATTCTACATTCTTGCACTTTTCTTGCAGATAACCATTGTGCTAAATATTGTTAATGCTATAACACATCTTATTTTCCTTTTAGGGCAGCAGAGAAGCTCAACCTTAGGAGAAAAGGCCAGGCTTCAGATGCAACTCCTCCTCATCTCTCCAACAGTTTCAGGGATCTCATCCAGAAAAACCCTCCGCCTGTCCCCCCCTGCTTGCTCCAAGCTGCTCTCAGGACCAAAGACTCGCCCAATGTTGGCAAGGTATTTGAAATCCTTAATTTTATTTTTTTTCGGTTACTAAAGGTTATTTATTGAATTTAATGTTCAATCTAGCAACTAAAGGAGGGAGTATGTTGTACATTCACTATTAAAACAACAGCATTTGATTGAAACTCATCAATCAGCGTCAGTTGGCCTTCCCAGTGGGTTTCCAACCTCAGTATTTGTGGCCAAAACGACATCTATTTTTGGTTACTGTTTTGGCAGTAGAATGAAATAATCGGTAACTCATAAGACTGTGTTACAATCTGTCCAACCTGGTTTGACTCTGTTGTTCACTCCAGCTGTTTTGTCCTCTTAAATAAAACATTTGCAGGTGCACTTTTACTATTTAAAAGGAAAATAGTTTTTTTCAGAAAAAGGAAAAAGATATACCGTATTTTCTGGCATATATGCTGTATTTGTTGCTCATTTAAGTCAAAATAGAGAAAATACGAACAGATAAAACACAAAAAAAAAATATTTGGCCGTCTCTGAATGAAATTCAAGAAAAAAAAACTAATCTTGCATAAAACGTGAAAAAACTCACTTGTGCCTGCTCAGGGATGCCAAACTGGACCACTATGTACACATTTCCTGGTTGCACTGCTCACATGACTTCCTTTTTTAATGTGTCTACATGCAGGCAACACATTTTTAGAATGTGCAATCCAACAGACGATCCTTTCGATTCTTACAGAATCTCAGAAAATCACATGCGATGACTTTTCTTAAGATTTTCGCTTCAAGATAACACATTTGTACTTAATGTAAGACATAAATTTGCATTGTTTTGAAGGTGGAGGTTTGCATTTTTTGGTATGTTAAGGACAGAGCTGTTTTTATCGCACTTACTTTGTAATGTGTGGAGAATACTAGCACTATTGGTGCAATGGTGGTACATCTTCGCAAGCACCATTCGAGACCACAAATTCCATAATGTCAGCATTATTACCAACCATATTGAATTTTGAAGACATCACAGGCAATTTGGAGGGGATCCTGTATCACCTCCTTTTTCATGATGCAATGTCATGTGGCTAATGCTTCCATCTTAAACCCCCCTTGCCCATCTTTTTTTGTCTGTTGGGAAAATGGGCTTGATCGATACATCGGACTGGTTGTCCTTGTCTCATAGACGGACTCTTGGGTTGAGTCTAGAATTACAGTTAGGGGCTCTGATAGAGCCTTCCCCAGCTGCCAAAGCACTCAACTTGGTTTGCTTTTGCGTGCTACATTCGATGCGTGAGAGAGGGAAAAAAACATTTCTCAGTTGTTAAAGTGTCTGTTGAATAATTGAATGCTCATAAATTTGGTTTGACGAAAGTTCAATATGTTCCAGTGGACTCTTACTGCATACATTATCAAAATTATGAGGAGAAGAGGGGAAAAACAGAAATATCATGCAGCAGCATGGATTTCAAATAGTCAGGGGCAAACAAAGTCATTCAGGCACTATGCCAAGAACCGGGCTGGATTGAATGTCCTTTGTCAGTTTAGCATCTTTTTATTTTCACTCTCCATATTCTTTATTGTATGATTCGGCTTATATTCCCTTTGTCACCGCACAAGTCTGTGAGCCTTATTAAGTGGCTGTCAAGGATCGGACTAAATTTAAGACCTCCGTGCACTTTCCCGTCCACCATTGCATTAAGTAATTAATGTCATGACATGTAGAAAAACAACAGGCAGTTTGCATCGCTATGTATGGCTGTGAGTGAATGGATAGATCCTGTATCTGCTCTAACAAAATCATCTTTCTTCTTGTTCAGAAAAAAATCCTGTAGATATGTGCTGTAATGTAACAATAAGAAGTACAGTAGTACCTCTGTTTAAGAAAATATTTTGTTCCAGAAGTAGTTTCGTAACTTGGATTATTCATTAGGAGAGACACATTTTACATGTAAATGCTTTAAAACTCTTTCTATGGTCTCCAATTCTACGCCCCAAACCCTTAAAAAAATCATAAAAGTATAAACATTTTGTATGAAATATGTGTAAAATGGAAAAAATCAGAGAATATAAAATAATATAATTTATTATACCATTAAGATTAATAAGATATGCAAAGACATTTTACATTGAGGTGAATGGATGAGGAAAATGTTTCGGCAGGTGAAGAAACTAATAGTGAATAGTAAATAACTTGTTATGTTATGTTGGTGAAATATTGATCCATCAATGATTTCTTCGATGGGTTTTCATACTAATTTTCCTAAAATTCAACGTGGTTTGCCCTCCACCTTTTTGTTTCCAGGTCAAAGTTGTGCTGCGAGTTAATCCAACAATGAACGAAAGCCAACCCCCTGTTCTCCACATTGACCCTTCCAAAAAACGAGCCATTTTGTTAGAACCAGTTTGCCAAAGTCCCCCACGGGCCAAGAAAACCTCCAGTAGGAATGGAAAGGATCTTCTGAAGGCTTTTCATTATGATGCAGTCTATCCTCAAGATTCTACTCAGGTTTGCTGCTTCATCTCCATCATTGAAAAGCACTTCAAATTGGACTTTGAATATCCCTGCTAATGCATAATAATAATGATTTAACTCTATAAAAGTCTCCCTTTTTTCTTTTTCTTTGTGACGACTTGGAAAATATGATCGGGTCTGGGCTGGTAATTGGCAAATCACTATATTACATTCAATATGTTTTGACTCACTTCAGAGATCAGACCAGCATCCTATTCATTGAATGTATTAATGTGCTTCAGATATGAGTCATAAAATGTTTTCTGTCTTTTGTCCTCATGACCAGACTGAGGTATGTGCCGGCGTATTGGCTGATGTCATTCGCTGCGTGCTTAGCGGCAACGATGGATGTGTTCTAGGTTTGGGGTGCTCTGATGTGGGTGAGTAATCGTTCACTGCGAGGGGCCACGGGTTCACATTTTCAAATGAGAGTGGGATGCTTTTATCTGTGCTCAAGAGCCATCCATCCAACCCCCTCCTCTACACTGCAGTTTCATTCCTGTTGTCACCCATCCTTACCTAATCACTTGAGTTCCTTCCCCATTTTTTGTCTATGTCCTCTATACTCATCTCTAGTCCTCTCTGGTCCAATTCAACCCTTTAGGATTTTTAGTCCTTACTGTAATGACATTAAAGTGTTGCCAATTGAACCCCTATTCTACAAATCCATTCATTTTTCATGAATGAGGTTGCAACGAAAAATCCACCAGTGGATTATATGTATTCATCGCCTGTAAAGCTCCCCATAAATGTTGGATACTCAAGCACACAGTACACAAACACACCTTTTATTGTATTTTGGGGATATTCTGAGCACAGAGGGGATTGTAAAGAAAATGGACTGTAAAATGTTGCTATTAAAGAGATGGACCCATGCACTTAGCCTCTCTGAGAGCCAACGTTAGATACTGTAGAGCACACGCCTGTATGCACACACATACACACACAAGGTAAGGGCAGGGTCTCCTTGGAGCTGCTTCTTCACATGAAACCACTCTCCGTAAATGAATTAGTTGGCCGATGCAGACTAGATGTGGCCCGCAGCCGCGGGATATCAATCTCGTCTGAAGAAGACTATTCTGTCTCAATAACAGACAGTAGCAGGCATTTTGGCTACTAATGGGAATAAACCAATTCTCTTATGCTCATTCAATTAATGTTAGGCTAGGACATACAAGTAAAACAGGCCTGAATTGATTGAACCAGATGCTGGCCAAAAACTGCAGAGTGAGGTACAGTTAGGCATGATTCCAGCAAATGAATCATTCAAATCATAATTTATGATACAGCTTAGTCCATTAGAAGAATTTTGAAGTGACATTCAGTAACTGTTGACATGACCATTAAATTTAATCACTGTGGAATCATTATTGAAAAAATAATGAATATATTTCAATCTGTAGGTCCCGAAAAGTAAAGTTTTTGGGTTTGTTTGTATTATATTTAAATGGTACAAAGTAATGTTATTTAGTTTTTCCTTTAAAACAGTCCGTATATGCATTGCATTAGTCCCATGGGGGTACCCTTCATTCACTCAATGTATATATGTGCATACAGTGCATCTTGGGTTGAGTTACTGTGCCTATCGTAAATATGGATTTTTGTGTACGTTCCCTCATTCTACAAAAACAATATAATATATCTTTTCCCCCTGTGATTTTATTGAAAACAAGTATCTTCAATATCGTGACCTATAGAAGAGGATACATTTAAAAATATCTATTTTAAATGCTCTGTTTGTTATAGTATAATGCATACATAACCCGGTTACCTACTGTCTACCACAGGCTCGTGGTCCAGCATGGTAGGCAATGCTCAGAACATCCAGAAACTCGGAGTGATCCCATGTGCTATCTCATGGCTATACAATGCAATCGAAAAGCGACGAGAAAAGACATGGACGGATCTGACTGTATCCGTATCTGCTGTGGAACTCTGCTGTGGAGAGGAAGACACTCTGAGAGATCTACTGGGGGAAGTTGCACCTTCTTTAGGAAGCATGCAGGACACCCCAAGAGCTAACATTCGGCTCCAAGAGGACCCCATTCATGGGATACAGGTAGAAAGATACTACTGTGAATGGGCAATTTCAGTATTAATGATTTTGGAATAGTATCTTAGAAGTTCTTGGTCCTGGGTACTATAGGTCTCAAATATATTGTTCTTTCTAAATGTTTTCCTCAAAATTAATAAATCTGATTTTCACTCAGTAAGAAATTAATTGATAAAAATTCATTGTAAACCACAAAGAATTGTAAATATACATTCATACAAACATAGTTTTTCTTTGACTAATTTCCAGATACGAAACCACAACAGGGTCAAGGCCCCAACTGCTGAACGTGCTGCCTCTCTCCTAGATGTGGCCATTGCAGCACGCCGCCACAATGACTTCACCACATTCTTGTCCCATAGCTCCATAATGTTCTTCACACTGCACGTCCAACCCCCTCGCACACAAGAAAGCAGTACCATTGGGAAAGGTTGTAATACAAAAATCATCTCCCATGAGAGCTTGCACTAGTAAAAGTAGATGTTTACATATTAATTAGTATATTTTCCAATAAATGTCTTCTTATTCAAATCAGTATGATGTTTATAATTTATGTATGATTGTTTTTGTTTCAGGTTCACGAGGCCCAACCAAGTTGACCATGATTGATATCTGTAGTGGTATGAAGGGTGGGGTTGGATATATCAGAAATAAACCTCCACATTCAGACTTCGGCCCAGTTCTTTTATCGTTACTGAGTGGACATAAAACAATCCCCAAAAAGTAAGCAATTTTAAACATTTCGGTTGCATTATATATAGTATGTGTCGATGATATGTTGTATCAATGGCATTATTAGGGTTCTCAACTGATGAAAATTGTTTAGAATGACATTTAGGTTTCATCTCAAGTCCCTTAATTGCAATATTCATTTCTCCACAAAAAAATGAAGGTGACAGGGAATTTGTTATGACACCATCATATGGAGGACCATCTCAATTCTGTAAAACGCTTATTGAAGTGGGAGAGGAGTATTAAAGAATGAATTACATTTAAATTGAGTTTTATACCACTAAAACGAATGGTCTCACCAATCCCATTAGAAATTTGCCTGTGTTTTTAACTTGGATCTTTTGTCCTGACTCACTTTACTAAATTTTTTTTAGCTATTTGTGCACCAACTTAAAACTGGTTATGTACCAGACTGTAGCATTGACTAATCTAATTTTTGGTATGTCATATACAAAGGTGCTGTCTCACATGATCATTGTTAACGTTAATGTGCAGCTTGTTAGCCTCTGGCTTTTCTGATTGAAGTGCACCATTGGTATGATAATGCAACATTATTCTCTGTGGCAAAGTGCTTTCCTGGCAACCCAAAGGGGGACAGTATAATGAGCTCTCAATATTTTGATCCTTGTCACAATCCCCTTTTTTCTCACCAGTCTTACAAATTCTACTTTTAAATGGAAATGCAATTATCTTGTGTGACTAAAATAGTGTTTTGTTTAATCGGCATGTCTACATAGGGCAAGCAAGTTAACCATGCTTCTTCGGGAGTCCCTGAGTCATGCTAATTGCCACATTGCAGTAATTGCTGAAGTTGCTAATTCAATGGCCCAGCTACAGGAAACTACATCCATCATCCAGTTGGCTTCTCGCATCCGCAGGACACAGAAGAGGACAAAGGTACTACACGGTATAAATGAAATAATGTTATAAATTCTCATTATTCACTGGTGTAGTAGTACACTTGTTTGAGTTTGGTGCAGGTAGTCTGGGTTTAACTTAGGGTTAAATGATTATGATTAGTTGTCTGTCTCTGTATGTACCCAACTCATCTTTGCCAATGTGTCTATATTCGACAGCCATTAAACTCCTGCTCTCCTAGTGGCAGGAGTTTGACAAGACAAAAGAGAGGACCTCCATCTTTTTCCCTGCGAGCTTTCCACTCCACAGATGAGGTTGATGTTGACGTGCAACATTTTCGTCTCCGTGGTGAGCAAGATGAATGCTCCAGCAGTGACCAGTCCTGCGATACTGTAATCCAAATAGATACTGATGGCTTAATCCAGCCTAGAGCACCCCCAAGATTAGCAAAACCTGAGTTTGTGCCCATTATACCTTCCTTACACCCAAACAAGACTGATATTGAAGACCCAGAGTTTACTGCTTTACTCCAAGAGCTGCTGAAAATTCCCAGACTTCGTGGAGAGAACAAGAAAGACGATCCTCAACGGCAGGCTGAAATTCTGAAATCTGAATTTAAGAAGCCAGAGAAAGACTATCTTAAATGTGACACATTTACTGAGCTTCAAGTACGCTTGGGCTGCATTGACGGGGAGGAAACAATTGATTTGCTACAGTCAACCTCCAAAGGCCATCCAATTAATGATGCCACACACAAAACACAATCTGAGAAAGAGGCAGGGAAACAGGCTACTACCGAATTGATGGAGGCATCGGCCATAATGAAACAAGGGTTGGGCTGCAGTCAGGCATTGGGCAAAGAAAACCCAACAGATGGTGCCTTTCATGGGGACAATTTTCAGAGAGAAGACTCTGGTCTTTATGATTGTGAGGAGTGTAGTGCAACAAGTTCAAGTGAGGAGCCACCGAATCAAACTCTCAATCGCAATACAACTTACCGCTATCAGTTACCAACATCTGGAGCCATTCACTCAATTGAAATGCTGTCTTCTCAACCTGTAGATAAGAAAACTCAGTGCCTGGCTACTAACTGTTCTATTCAGTCAACTTCCAGGAAGCAAAGTCATGAAGCAGTGGACTGGTACAAGGCAGACAAAAGAACTTCACCCATTGGAAAAAGTTTACCTGCTTCACCCCCTTCTCCTCCGAACAACACTACAAAACCTATAAATAACTGTGTGCTACTTGGGGACAGTGTGGCCAATGTGCCCAAAACAGATGGCAAGGAAATGAAGGCAACTATAACTGTAACTGTTCAGCAGCCATTAGATTTGAAGGGTCAAGATGAGCTTGTTTTTTCTATGGTGGAAGAGGTGACCCTCAGCAGCACGCTCGACAGTGGAAGGACTGGAGGGAACATCATTTGTATCAAAGATGCTACTCAGTCGACACCACCAATGCACTGCGCCTCAGGCTCTCAACCAATACAAATTATAAGCAATATAACTGAAGATTGTCCAGCAACGATTGAGTCAAACGTCACACAATCCATGCTTGGAACTACGATGACTGATAGTGAAAAATTACAGTATCCATCAAGAAGAGAACGATCTCTACCTTCGTTCATAAATCCCATGTTGATAAATATGGATGAACAGTTAGATTCAGATAATGTGAAAGAAAGCGAAATAACTGAGACTACAGTCATGTGTACAGCTTCTGCATCTGCTTCTGAGACTAATAAATTAAGATCAGACAATAAAGGGACCCAAGACTATGATTTGATTTCCTGTGACACAGAGATTTTAGGAAACAGCCCTTTTTGTAATATCACTACAAAATATTCTGACAAGAATCACCCTGGAGACTGGGAGCATGTTTACTCCTTAAACCCTTCAAAGGCCTCGCTTAGGGAGGAATCAGATGGCAGACGTCTTGGGAATCCAAGATTAATTGGTCTTTCCCTAAGTTGCCTGGATACAACTAGTGAGTCCTTTAATACAGGTAGTTTGCCTCGAAGCTGGCTAAATGCCAACCAGCAGGAAAGCCACTATCAGACAACAGACGGTTGTCGGCACCCAAGGGGGTTGACATCATCCACTCCTTGCAGCCCAAGGGTAACCCTAGAGAGGAGACGCGGCAAGCAGTCTTCCTCGGTGAACCATAGTCTCCAAAATGTCTCTTCATTGAAATATGAAACAGCCTACAAACACGATGCTCGGCGACCCGTCAGAACGGCTATTGGATCATTGTTTGAGGCCTCAAAGGTAGGCATGAAACATGATCAGATGGCTGGGAGGATGATGTCACCGTTGGACGAGAATGGCAGACTTTCTAGTCCCAAAATGGATCATTTGACAAGGACATCCCTAAGGAAGAACACGTGTCAATTCCCTTTTGACCGAGGAAGCAACAACACCTCTCCGAGCTGTCAGGGTGCCTCCAAAAAATGTTCTGATGGATCTGGCAAGGGTGCTCACAAAGGAAAGAGTGTTGATGGTACAATACCGAGAGCTAGCAGAAGCTCCAGAAAGACACGGCAGACTAACCACAGCTATAATTCCATTCCATCTGAAACTGTAACTCTATCTAGGCCGACACACTCAAAGCTTTCTGCTGTAGGGAAACTTAAGATGGCTTGTCCCAAAGTACGACGCCTATCTGCTCCTAACATCAAAAACCACAGTCTCCCCCGTAAAGGCCTGCAGCAGCCCATCAACCGCAGTGCCAGTCTTTCTCCGGACAACAAAACTGTTAGCTTTGAGAGGACTTCCTCATTTGTTCCCTCTTCTCCTTCCCTCTCTTGTCATTCCATCAGCAGGACACCCAGTCAAAGCTCCACGTGCTCATCTACAAAATCTGCAATCCAAGGTTTCACCAATGGCCGCATTTCAGATTTTATGAAGGAAAGGCCTGCCAGCCCCACCCTATCAGGGCTGGAGCCATTAGGCCCCTTTCCTTCTCCTTACAACCAAGTCACCTCTCCACGCACACCCCCTCACATGAGTGGGCATGCAAGCGACACCACTAGTGTACTAAGTGGCGATTTACCACCAGCTATGGGTAAAACGTCGCTGTGTTTCTCAAACAGGAACAGTACAATGAGCAGTGGCTATGATAGCTTGGTGAGGGACAGTGAAGCCACTATAAGCAATTGGAGTGGCTCCCTCCTCAGAGAAGCTCACAGTAGTAGATCATCTCGGCGGAGAGGAAACACAGGTACAAAACAATCGGGTTTAAAGAAAATTTTAATTTTTATGAGCAGATATTTCTTAATCTAACCCATATGCCAGGATCATTATGGTCAATGATGGGTCCGTATATCGTTGGAAAACACACTTAAATTAGGATTTAAATGAATAGCTTTGTTGGTGCTTAATTGTGAACTAATTAGTTGATTACACACTCCTAATTTTGATAAGGAATTTGGCAAATGGGTCTATAATGGCTGAATAAAGTCACATTCGGAAAACCTCATGTGGCTCATAGAAATAAAACTGTAGACATGTTTTCAATAATTTATTAATAGAAAAATATCTCCATCCTCCAATGTTGTGATGTGAATCGGAGATGACGTGTCTGTAGAGTGTGCAGTGAGATCATGAACACTTAGTGTTAAGGAAGGCTTTCCAGTGCCAGAAGTCATATTATTAATATATGAACTTAACGGTTCACTAAGCAAAGGAAGTTAAAAGGCAAGATTGGTTCACATTTGTGTTTGGAAAAAATAAGAGTGCTAAGGTTATCTTAAAAGTAGGATATAAATGCTGAAAATAAGACACCAATGCCAAAGGTATACATTTTCCTGTATACACTTTCATGTTTTGACAGAAAGGATTGAAAATATCTTATTTCATTACATGTGATGTATATTTTTCTATCTGCAGGTACTCACCCAAGTGATGTCTCTGAGGACATACCCCACAAAACAAGACAATCGTCTAATAGCCAGAAATCTCGATTGGTGGATCATGAAATCCCAGAGAATTATGACATCAGAGTGTATGATATTGACAACATGAAATGGATGCAGAAAAAAGGTGCTACTACTACTACGACTTTTTTTGACTCCCAATATTACTTCAAACTCCTAACATTACATGAAAAGCGGTTGTGTACTAACACAAACTTAACGTCAGAAATTGAAGCCCATCGTAATCATATTTTGATTTTAACCTCGTAATAGTTCAATTTTAATATCAAGATTTTTCTTTCGGAATATTACAATGCATGACTTGCAATATCTCATGTCACACCTGACCCTTGCCCATGGCCCATCTGTGTCCCGCTGCCCTAGATTACAACTACATTCAATAAATATTATATAATTCTTATTTTACACTTTACACTACGTTTACTCTTACGAGACGTGTGCACATAGTACTCATAAAAAAATGCTTGTCCCCTCAACAGGAATAGGAAAAATATATTAAATATGTGCTATTATAAACAGTCCATGAGAGATAATTTGAAATATCACAGAATCTTATTTCATAGAAAACGACCATCTAGATTTGCATGAGTAAATATTTAATAAAAGATGGTGAATTTGCAGGGAGTGTTGAAATACGCTCCCAAGCACAATCTGCTGCATTTGATGACGTTATGTCCCCATGGTACGTGGTCTGGACCCCAAGAGACTGCTACCTCCCTACACCACACTCAGATGTTGCTTCTTGATGCAATTTTAATGACCACACGGGGGGGAAATTGGGTCAATGTGCAGAAAAGCACAAAGAATAAATGAGCTGAACATGTTGTGGCCAAAGGCTTTGAGATATAATCTTGTATAGTATATTTAATTTTCTAAGAAATAATAACTATGTTGTACATGACCTTAGTAAACACAATTTGATTAATTTTGTTGAGTGGCTTATAGACACTAGAGACCTTCATGTTTCAATCCCCAGTGGCCTGGCTATGCCTGCTGTCTCTTGGACAGTGTGTGTGTGTAGGGGTGTGTTCAACCTGACTGTGTATTGGGGTGGGTTCAGACTCCCTTGACCTACTTTTATAGTACAGAGATGTTCTTAGTCTTGGGCCAATGCTAGAGTCAGGGTCAGGTCAAGGTGAGGTGTATAGGGGTAATTGTTTTTATAATTTGACACAAAAAATGGACTATGTAAATGACATAGAAATGAAGTTTGATTGGATGAGATCATGTAGAGTGATACAATGTTTGTGTTTTCAGGGACTCACATGCTTCAACGGCAGGCGGCAGTTTTTGGAGCTCATACAGAAGACGATCATCGACGTCGGAGCCCAATATCTCAAATTGAGCAGAGATCTGCAGAAGGTCGGGCAGGATCCTACGTGGTACCTCATCGTTCAGAACCAAGACTGTGAGTGATACAGATTTTGTTGTAAATATACAATTTACGGCAGAATAAAAATAAGTTATTAGAATTGTAGCATTTCATTCAATGTTCAAAGCTTTGACGTCCTCTAATGGTGTAATCACAAGATGTTAAACTTTCCAGCATATTCATAATTTCTTTGAATACCTTGTAAAATGGAAATAAAATCACTGCACAATTTTACACATGAAACAAGTGGTGTTTAGAAGCCCACAACATTTCCCTTAATAATAAAAAAATAGCTCAGTGAATGGCATAAGGCTTCAAACTCTAGGAAAAATATGGCTGGCATTTTAAGTGGCAGAAGCCGCGCCCCATTTCAGTATTGAATATTAATCAATGGGCGGGTCGGTGACCGAGTCACTGTGTGGAGGGGCTTTTTGCAGTGGGTGGTCTTTCTCCAGTTTCCTCCCACATCCTAAAAACATGCATGTTAGGTTGGTTGAACACTCAAAATTGCCCCTTGGTATGAATGTGAGTGTGAATGGTTGTCCATCTCTTTGTGCCCTGCGATTGGCTGGCCACCAATTCAGGGTCCCCCCACCTCGGGCTCGAAGTCAGCTGGGATAGGCTCCAGCACCCTCTGTAAACCTTGTGAGGAAACAGTCTGGAAATTGAATGAATGCATGTGTAGGTTGCAGTATTGAGATGGTGACTTTGTATTTCTGATGTAATATCTGTACAAGGTTTAGTTCACAAAGTGTAAATGTGAATGTTTGACAGTATTGAAATGAGAACTGTGATTGATTGGAAGTGACAATCAATCCATGGTGTACAGTAATCTGCTATAGTCACCTGGGATAGCCTCTAAGTGGCCATGGACAAGATAAACGTCAATGAAAATGGATGAATGGTTTTTGCATTGAAGGTCTGCTGTTCATCATGCGTTGTACTTTAAAGCCATGGATATTCTCTTTCATCACTGTCCAACAGGCGACATCTGACAGAATTTCGAGGCGGACTCTCTGGAGCTCCTGGAGGACCTTGAAGACTTGACGGAATGACTGGAGAAGAGGGAGAAGATTATGAGCTTCTTGCGTTATCCTCCTTACAGGATGGCATCAAAGTGAACTGTGGTTTATTAACTAACTGCCATAGAGCGATGGCATTAAGAGCATTAGTTCGATCAGGTACACACAATATTTACTATGTGTGAATTTTTAATTACACAATTTTTGAGGTTCATCACTTCTCATTTGAATGCACGCCACATTGATTTCACTTCTGAATTTGTTGAAGTGTAATCAGATACTTTAATATTGTTTTCATTGTAGGTCTTAGGATAAGTTAGATAAAATTGTTTTTAATTAACAAACATTTTTAAAACTGTCCATTCAATACCTAGTTATGTTTCTTTCCTGGGTATTGACACTGTATTGTATGTATATAGATGTACATATAGTTAATGTTTTTGGTCAAGTTTTTCCTTCTTCTTATTGTCACTGAATACAACATTTGTCTTTATGTCTTTATTTCTGCCAAATTGCCTTATTTAAAAAAAGAAAAACACATTCAAAACATTACTATGACACTAACTGAAGCTTTTGCCTGCCAAGGAAATAATTTTTGATGAAAAGATCTGTTAGTTTGAAAAGGTTTTCATTTAGTTGACAGCTGGTTTAACTCTTTTTTTTAAAGTATGTATTACCTATATGCAGGAAAGTCACAAATTACATGTTGAACTGTATAAACATTTTGGTGCTGAAGAAAATTAAAATAAAATTGTAAGCTTGTTTGATCCAAATGTAAAATAAACGTGCTTTCAGACTTTAAGAGACTTTCTCATGCCTATGTGGGTTTTCTCCAGGTACTCTGATTTCTTCCCACATAAAAAAACAAGCATGTTAGGCTGGTTGGACAATCTAAATTGTCCCTAAGCATGGCCACCAATTCAGCGTGTCCTCCACTTTGTGCCCGTCAGCTAGGATAGGCTCTAGCACCCCCCCCCCCCTGCGACCCTTGTGAAGATAAAGCGGTTCCGAAAATGAATGAGAAATGAATCAATACTGACATTGCTAAATATTGTTGTAAATGTGCAGGAAAAACAGTGACTGCAACATTTTCACACCATATAAGGAAACACCATGGTGCTAAATATGAGAAAATGTATTTTTACCGAGCGCATCTTTACAATAACGGCGACCCATAACCTAAGGCTACAACACCGGATTAAATCATCATATGACTCGGTCTAATGTTTACGTAACCCTTGACAGGCAACACGAATCTACTTCTCTGTCAGAAGGTGGCAGCCTTGGCCATAAGTGCAACTCAATAAAACAAAGTCCCTGGTTGGAAGGGTAAACAAGAGATGCGTCTATGAGGATAAGAACCTGCAGCTGAAGAGAGGAAACGTCGCTCCTTTCGGAGAACCGCACGTCGCTATACTTTATGCAGTGGTGAGTACAAGATGTCTTCATCCTTCCCAGATGTCATCAAGTTATATAAGATATAATGGAGTCTGGTTCAGTCCAGGGATGTCACGTTTTAAAAGCGATTGATGTTTGTAAGGAGAATCTGGGTTGTTTCACATCATCAGTGGATGATTGCGTTTAGAAAACACGCGCGACTGTGTGTGCGTGTGTTTTTTTAAAGGGGAACAAAATGTCGCTCTATTGACAACCTCCAATCACAAATAATTGTAGTATTCGTATATAATATATATTAAGCTTCAAAGAAGTGTGTCACACAATAATCACAATAATATGATTAAGTTAGCCACTATTTCTGTGCCCAAATACAATATTAATGTATATATAGCATCTTCTCAAACTACATGGGGCTCCATAATTTATCCAACTTTCCAAACTGTTTTTGTTGAGGTTAAACACTAATTGTAATTAGCAAATACACTTTTTTTTCCTTCGCTTAATTTCCTTTTTTTTTTTTTTAGCGGCACGGTGGAGCGAGTGTTATGCACGTTGGCCTCACAGCTCTGCGATCCTGGGTTCAAATCCAGGTCATGTTCATCTGTGTGGAGTTTGCATGTTCTCTGCTGGGTTTCCATGCATGGTAGGCTGGTTGGACACTCTAAATTCCCCCTAGGCATGGGTGTGAGAGTGCGTGGATGTTTTTGGGTGGGGGGCATTTATTCTTAACACGGCCATATACATTAACAAGGGTCCTATAGGGCACGCTTCATTTTCTTGTTATAAAATGCATGCATGCTATTGGCTTCCTCCTACTACTCCCACTACTCCCAGAATTACCATCTCATATCATGTTGCAAAATTCTGTGTCCTAATCTCAAATGAATGCTTTAAAACATGTTGCAGAAAGCATGCATATACTCGAATTCATCAGCACCATGGCAGCCTTGACCTATTCACTCTCTACTAATGCTAAGAAACCAGAGGTCTTGACGTTGATGTTGACAAGCTTTTAGTGTGTAAAATGGCACAGGCCTTAATTTGCTTCCCATGGGGGAGGACCGACAGATGGGTGCAGGTGATTAGCTGGGTGCATAGAATAATAAACATGTAATGTAAGACTATTATTTGAGGTTATGTTTGAGTAATGTCTTCTTTTGTTGGTGTGTTTCTTTGTGTTATTAGCTTGTTCCATTTTTTTGTATGTCAGGTTTTATTTTGTAAACTGCCTATTGTTATTAAAACCTTACGTTAGTGTTACTGCACACCCTTGTGTCCGCCGTTTTCTCTGGATCTGGGTCCAACTCCGTTCCACTCACCTGAAATACATAACATAACCAATCAATATATTGATCAGAAATTAATAATACCGCCAGTCTGAATTACAACTTTCCTCACAAAACTCAGTGTTTGCTATTGTGGTAAAAAACTGTTGTCAAAAAATAATTATAGGTTAGTAAAAAAAAGGAATAAAATCAACAACCTGCTTTTCGCACTAAGCCCTGAGCAATATTCAAGCTGGTTGTCTCTTGTAATCTAACTCAGGCCTCCTGAGCAAATGATTCATAAATAACAAGCACCATGTTGACTACAAGTATGTGAATTTATTTCCAGAAGCCATTGAAGATGGGAGCACTCCCGCACGACTCAGGAAACAGCCATGTTTTTGTTTAGACACCAAATAGCTAATTTAATCAGTGACCTTCAAGTCATATAACAAACAAGATGCACCGTTAACTTTCTCTTTCACTGTTTCCTCTCATTGTTGAAACAAACTGAATGTGTAAAAATAATTAAATGATTAAATTATCTTCATTATCTCTCCCTGACAGCTGGCTGGTAACAATTCAAAGAGGCTGCTTCAGACTTTTCTCTCTAAGCTGTGAAAAAACTGTGTTGCACATCTCTCTCTTCGCTTGACTACGAAGGATTACAGTACATCACATGCTTGATTAAAAGCGACCTACTGAGACCTCGGCACAGTTCATACTTTCCTGGGAAGGAGTAACTCTAAAGCCCACTCAGATACACATCACTGAGAAGCTAAGACAATTCGTGAAAAAAGTTACTGTCTGGCAGGACACTTACGTAAAAGGAAAGCTGGCCGATGTGATGGGTAACCAAAATACTGGCCCGCCTAATGGACCAGATAATGCAACTCAACCAGAGGAGGAAGATGGAATGGACATCAGAAGTCTCACAGGTGCTATACTTATTATATATGTTATTAAATTCTGTTTCTATGTGTGTGTTTGAGTGTGTTTGTGTGTGTGGAGGCTGTATTATAAATAGTTTTCACATACAATATATTTCATCCCTCTTTGTGGTATACAGTATTTGTTTTTAATAATGCTGTTAATAATACAATACTATATATTTCACTCTATTTTCACCATGTTGCCTTGCTGATGTTTATTTTTCTACTGGATTAATTGCATTTCTCTTTATTTCATTAGGGAAAGATGTGTTGAGATTTGAGTATTTTTAAGTGCATAAGAGTTTAACCCTGTATCTCAAAGTGCCATTAAACGTCTTGCAAGTTAGAAATGTGAATGAATAGGGAACAAAAGTTCAATCAAGGTCAGGTCCATAAAGGTAAGTCCTTGTCATTGTGAATCATTCTTTAGTTTAGCGCATCATCACTTTGTGACACTTGCCAGGAGAGGTATGTTTGGTCAGACACACCTTCATCATGCTCAACACTCTTATGACAGAACTGATGACATCACTGCACCATCATCAGCTTTATTTTCCTGGTGTTGCCAATGCTACTGAAGGAAATATGCCAGGCTTCACCTAATTAATTGGACATGAAAAATAGCAGGTGAGTCTCATAGGGATTTTGCTTGTTTTCTGGTATGTTTCCAGGAAGTGTATCTAGATATGGAACGTCGAGCCTCAGCCCAGAGCTGCTGGCCTCTCTACAGTCTCTTGGAGAAAACACTGACTACACACTACTGCCAAATTCGCTGCACCAGGTGGGTGTTTGTCTGGAAAGAGGGCAATACTTGAGCATTTTAAAAGAAATGTCTCCACTTCCAATCTCTGGGGACTGAATGCTTTTGTGTGTGACCATACAAGCATTGCACTTCATAGGCAAAACATTGGTACACTTGGCCCCAGGGCCTGGCAAGCAAAATCTAGAGATCACGCATGAATAATTTTAAGCCTCTGTAAAGCTGTGGTAAATTTGTTAATATCTAGTTCATGTTCTAAAATGACTGTGTAGCAGTGTTCAATGCATGATAAGTATATATAGATGTTTTTATGACATGTTATTTGAACGCATAAATGAGTCAAGGCATTGAGAAAAAAGTTGTTAATATGGAAAATGCATTATTATAATACATATTTTTTTAAATACCCAAGTTTAAGTTAGAAAAGTAATGCATGAGTTTTCAATGTGCATAGGATAGAAAATTTAAAATGTCTAGCAGAGAGTCATTACATTTCATTTTTAGGGCTGGTAACAAAGTGAAAGTCATAACATATGTTGGACATTTGCAGGAGAAAATGAAATAATAAAATAACTACATAGCAGAAAAAAATACTTGGCCCTTTTGTTTATGATGTTCTCCTGAAAAGAATAAATGATATATAGTTCGTTTGGAGTTTAATTTGTATTATGAGAGCTTGTGATATTTACATACTATTCGAATATGAACTTCAGGCAGTTTCATGTGACTGATCACTTCATCTGAAAGTCCTGCCTCAGTATGTGACTGTATTTTTTTTGTAGTTTCTTTGAGTGTTGAACATGTTTTTATTTTATTTCAGATCGCAGAATTCTGCTCCCTCCAAGAGAACTGTATCCTTTATAGATAGAGTTGAAGTAATGTGTATGCAGTTTTAAAGCATAGTACAAATACATGGCCATTATCAATATAATGTGACAATCATGTCTGAATGAAATATTAAAATTTGAGTATCAAGTACCATATTTTTTGCACTATAAGGCAGAACTAAAAACAATGCACCCTATATATGAATCAATATTGGCTAAACATTGTATGAAATTCCCTTTAGCACAGCTCTATCTAGTTGATGTATAATACATCTGATACTCTTAACTAATACTATTACAGGACCATTTCTAGTACCCTTAACCCTTTAAACTTAGTGCCTTTATGTTCTATCAAGGCAGGCTTGGATAGTTCATTCCTTACAAAAAGAAAGCAAGTAGTCTTGTTTTGTCAGGGCTTTTCCTCGTACTTTGTATCATAGATGGTACGACATAGCTTCATGTGTTTTCATACTTAAATTCTGGCAAGCAACAAGGCCATGTATGAGGGGAATTGAATTTCTTTAACTGGTGACCTTACCAGACCATTTGGCTATCCAGCTTCTCCAGCTAGAGAAGCTTTACCATGAACGAGTGCTCTCCAACCTCACTGTTCTACAGGAAAATTGGGGTACTAAACATTGTCTTAGAATTTGTGTTCTAATTTGATGCTTTGTGAATATTTTGATATACGTGGGCCATTTCTGTCTTTGCAGAGAGCCGTTGCAAAGAGAAGAATATTGACAACGGTTTGGCTTCTGAAATAGACAACATCAGTAAGAAACACATTGAGACACTGAGGCACATCTGTGGGACACACCTCAAGTGAGTCATTATCCTATATGTTAAATCTATAACTCATATTAGTGTTGTGTGCTTTGCTTCCAAAGAGAAAAGAAGTGCAATCCAGTTTGACGCAAAAGATTGTCAGTATTTGAAGGGAATGACATGAGCTGTTTTAATTGGTGGCGACCAATGTTCCCTCTGTTTTTGGGATGCGGTACAAATTCTTTTTAAAAAATAGTCTTACATTCCTTTGAAAAGTAAGAGATTTCTGTTGCTTAGCTTTGTCATCAGTTTGAGGTTCCTGTGGAATCTTGATCCACTAGAGGTTAGAATTGTGAGAGTTGTCATTCCTTCTTGCCACCCATCATTTCTTCACACAAATGAACATGAATATAAAACTAAACAGACCCAAATAGAAAAGTAGATCTCAAACTTAGATTCACATTGTGAACAGCAGAGACACGTTAAAATATGGCCACTGATGCCATGTATGGTTGTGTGTACACAACAATCATGTGAAACTGATAAATACATATGACTCTAAGGTGAATGGGCTTTTGTTGAAGAATTCCAAAAAACACTTTGATTGGATTATTTCATATCCATTATATAAGATTATGTGCTCATTTTCCTTACCTGGTATTCCTTTGTCATTGCTTCTGGGCTTAGACCTTCCCTCAGAGAAGATATCACACTAACGGTCGTTCAGAGCAAGAGAGAAGCGTGCCATCAGGGGAAAGGTAAATTCCACCATTTTTTTTCTCTGACAATGTCTGTAAAAATAATATGTTGCATTGTCAAATACATTTCTTAATCATTACTTGATTTGGTCAAAGTGTAGAAATCCTTTTTCTGTGGGGTACAGTTTTAAATGGCATTCAACTGCTTTGACGTGTTTGGAAAATATTAATCAAATGTTATTTGTTGATACCCCGATTTTTAAATCTTGATCATCACACAAGTGGGCAATGAACCTTACAACTTTACTGACAATGTTAGAAATTTAACATTCCAATAAATGCTGTATGTTTGTGTTTAGTTGCAGCATGCAACCCCGAAATAAAAAATGATGATGATGATGAAGAAGTGGGAAGAATGAAATCCAAGTTAGGTCTTGTTAAGCAGCTAAAACATATAAAAGGCGAAGAAATGTACGATGAAGTGAAAGAAGAGGACGAAGAGGATGACTTGAAAGTGGAGTGGCCAACAGGAGTGTACCAGGCTACAGACATAGAGCTGGAAAAACTTTGCCATGAAGATGGGGTAGGAAAGACCTTTACAAATAATATTCACTGATTTTTTGATTCTTTACACATACATGGAATTGGATGTTATTTTCCTTAGCCACTAAATCATTTACCACCAAAGATAATTGTTTTCAATTACAATCCTCAAACCTTCTGAAATTGGAACATTCTGTAAAATGTAAAGAAGAAAAAAAAGAAATAAATTATTCAGAAATCCCTTTTAACCAACTACATTGAATGAAATAAACCACATTAATTGTTTTTAAAGGAAAAACTCATTTTTTTATAAAGACTTTTCTTTTTGGAATTTGATGCATTTAACTTGGGCCAAATAACTGGTGACAAGGACAACAAAATACTTAAATAAACAGTAAATAAATGAACAATAACACTGTGACTATATTGAGATGAAAACTCATTAAGTGTTAGGTGATTAGTCTTAATATGGAATCCCAAATGTACATCGATACAACTGCTTGCTCTATTTGGCTATTTAACTAACAATCACTTTCATCAGCAGTACAGGGCTTTGCTCAAATTAAAAACAGCAGGCAGCAACATTCATTTACACCCTTCAGCTTGCATCAGTGGCAGTGTAACACATGAGGAGGTCACTGTGTTTTGCCTGACTAACAGCACAATATAACGGGAGATGTGTCCGCATGATGTAATTTAAAATAATAAGGCACTTTCAAAGTACTCACTTGAACATAAATAGAAAGGGTGGCCATTGCACAAGAAAATGGGCACCGGACTGGGGTCCCCGACGTCAGTCGTCGTGGCCGATGGAGGTACTTGCGACCTTCAAAAAAAAGGTATATGACTAGATAGCTATAATACCCAAAAACATGTTTGCAGTAGCTGGTATGTTATAAATACATTTAGTTTGACAAAAGAAATGACAAACATTGCCTCATACATTGTAATGCAATATTTTTTAATTTCAGTTATGTTGGAATGGAAAGCCAAATCTTCTGTTTTGTGTGTGAAATTTAGAGTATGTCCACAGATGGTCTGGTTTCCATTCTGAAGAGAAGGAGAGCATCGTTGGATGGACTACCACCCCCCAGTAATACAGACAACAAAATATATGCCAAGCGCAAAGTCCGATTCACTGAGCCAGATGATGGCATCGATCATGGTTAGATTTTAAATTAAAGTGTTCTGAACTGATGTTCTGATCAATATTTTCCAGAGCAAAAGTATATTTTATATAACATTTTAATGCTGTATTTTAATAGTTAACCACAAAATGTGGTCTCAACTTTGTAATAAGACAATTTACTTGTTTTTCCTTTTTTAAAAAACATTATACTTAGTCTTAGCACAAGGAAATTTACTTAGGAACTGCAGATATTGATATTTTGCACGTGGATAATTTGAAATATGCCATGTGTTTACACTCCAGATGAGGATGGTGGAGATTCCTGGATGATCCTTTTACTGCTGTGTCTGGTTACCGTGGTGATCAGTGTTGGTGGGACCGCTCTCTACTGCTTCTTGGTGGACTCATCCTCCCATGTTTGCATTGACTTTACTCAGAATTTCTACATGACGAAAATGCGGAGTCTCTTCGAAAGGCTCGGACATTGGCTTCCTCATGGGACATAAAAAGTCTTGACGCAGTTCACTGTCAAATCCACATTCAGGGAAATTTTCTTAAATCATAAATTTGACATGAAATTTTAAATTGGATTTTCTAATAAAAACACCAAGCTGTAACATTTTTCAAGATAATAGTAGATATGCTTGTGTGGGTTATTTATCCGTGACAAAATTGCTTCTTGTAACAGTCACTTTTCTCCATACTTTGACATAATAACTTGTTTCTTGTAGTTTGTTAGTAATATGTAGTATTATTTGTCCTGGTTCTTTTGCTTTCAGCTGTTTCTATTTATTAATTTAGCAAAGTAAGTTGCCATTTGCAGGTGCGCTTTTTTTTTTGTAGAATGATGGATCATGTTTGTAATTTAGTTTCTAATCTGCACTGCAGTCTTGCCTCACAGTTACGATACTGTATTGTGTCATGTTTATTTTAGTCATACTGAAAATGATGGTTCAAGCATTTTGGTAACATTTCTATTCTCACCTATGAACTATGGTCTTCCCACTCAGGTACCTGTGTTGCGCTTGAATTCTTAAATCCACATATATACAGGGTTTTTCTTTGAAATCAACATTCATGGATTGTAATTTTCTCGGTATATTCAGTTGATGAAATAGATGTTGAATAGGTGACTTTTTAGACACGTGACTAAAATACTGAAATGTAGATGGACTGTTAAAGTAGCTTATACATGATCTTCACATTGTATGTTAAAGTTGAATTAAATGAAATGGAAATGTACCTATTTTTACAGCCTATGCTTGTGCATTATGCTTTTTGCAAGGGTAATTAAAACAAATTTCAAATTATTCCTAGTACTATATTATCACATTAAACTGAGTCAAAAGAGTGAGTTGAATACTTTTTTTTGTATTGTCACAATAGATAATGTTGGCCAATTTAGCAATATGACTTGTTTTCTTAGTACGCCACAATTTCAGGTGATATTTTTTGCAATTATTTTTAACAATGGACTGTAGATGAATGAAATAAAAACAGACAATTGGATCAATATAAACACTTGTATTGTGATTAAAGACGATGTGACTATTTGTCCAAATTGGTTCTGTTGGATGTACAGGGTAGCTAGTTAACAGTGTTTGTTTTTAATAATTTGCATTTAAATGATTGCTTTGTAAAGTAATTTTATTATGCTTGACGTTATGTACAAAGTGCACAATAATGGCCACAAGAGGGCAGTGTACACCTGTTATCAATCCTGGCACACTTTGACACATTTAATTAGGCGGACGGACTAACGTATACCCGAAAGGAACAACAATCTCAAGGCGGGGTATAGTGCATGTTAATGACACATTTGAGTGAAACAGAATGGTTACTATTAGCTGAATTATTTAGCGCATGTATATAAGTACTCCCTTCTTCCTTCACCAAGGTTAACCTTCATTCACGTCACAAGTACGTGCAATAAATAGAAGACAATTCGTCAGTGACGAAACAAAGATATAAACTATTGATAACTCATTACTTATTGAAGCAATAACAAAAATAATAAAATTATTTTTTAAAAAATATAAATAAACACTCACCACATGTAAAAAAAAACACCGGAAGTTTTACTTTCGGAACGATTTTGTACACGTACAAGATGGAAGCGGTGACATCCACCAGACCTTACCATATCGTTATATTCGGTGCTTCAGGCTTTACAGGAAAGTTTGTAGTTGAAGAAGTGGCCCGATTCGCTGCTGACGCGATCACAGACACCCGTCCAACATGGGCTGTGGCTGGGAGAAACGAACAACGCCTTAAGGGGGTGTTAAAGCAAGCCGCCGAGAGGCTGGGTATGTATACAATAGAGTACAGTCTTCCCTCGATTATCGCGAATTCACTTCGTGTTTTTTTCTGTTATTTAAAAAAATACAGTTGCATACATGTACATGCATACATGTTCATGTACATGCATACATGTACATGCATACATGTACATGCATACATGTACATGCATACATGTACATGCATACATGTACATGTACATGCATACATGTACATGTACATGCATACATGTACATGTACATGCATACATGTACATGTACATGCATACATGTACATGTACATGCATACATGTACATGTACATGCATACATGTACATGCATACATGTACATGCATACATGTACATGTACATGCATACATGTACATGTACATGCATACATGTACATGTACATGCATACATGTACATGTACATGCATACATGTACATGTACATGCATACATGTACATGCATACATGTACATGCATACATGTACATGTGCATGTACATGCATACATGTACATGTACATGCATACATGTACATGTACATGTACATGTACATGTACATGTACATGTACATGCATACATGTACATGCATACATGTACATGTACATGTACATGCATACATGTACATGTACATGTACATGCATACATGTACATGTACATGCATACATGTACATGTACATGTACATGCACATGTACATGTATGTACATGTACATACATATATATATGTATGTACATGTACATGTACATACATATATATGTATGTACATGTGTGAAGATCAGAAGGATTTTTTTTATTGCAGAAGATCATGTGGTATTATGTGTGTTTTAAAATTTGACAACTCCATTATTAACATATTTTCTTTATTTTCCAGCCATGCCTGAGTTGAACACAGATGTTGACATCATTGTAGCAGATGTGTCCAATAAAGAATCTTTGGCCATCATGTGCCAGAAGGCTCTGGTCATTCTCAACTGTGTGGGTCCAGTAAGTATTGAAAGCAGCAGTAATTGAAGAACGAATTAAAACAAACCATGTCGAAATAAACACTGATGGACCGTTTTGTTGATTTCATTGTTTCAGTACAGATTTTATGGTGAACCGGTGGTTGCTGCATGCGTGGAGAATGGAGCTCACTACATTGACATCTGTGGTGAGCCTCAGGTAATTTGTCTGATTATATGAATGCTAGGAAGCAAGCGGTCACACCAAATCTACTCGACTTTAAAAAGCAGTACTTGTTTTGACAGTTTCTGGAGCGCATGCAGTTTGAGTACCACACAAAGGCTTTGGAGAAAGGAGTGTATATAATTGGTAGCTGCGGCTTTGACTCTATACCTGCAGACCTGGGAATTCTCTATACACAAAGCCATTTTAAAGGTTTGACTTATTTTTCAGGGAGAATATCAGAAGTCACAAAAGTGGTAAAAGAAGAAGAAACAAGTAGCTCAAGAAGAGTGTTAGAATTTTTTTATTTCATCTAGTATACACTGTATTTAGTGTTCCTTTAGCGACTAATAACAAAGCAACAAATCTAGTGGATGACTTTGGTTTATTGGTGACTTATGGAGACTTTGAGATTGCCTCTAGAGCAGATGTTGTTCTTGACGGTAAATGATGGCAAACATAGAATTGCTAATTAACTGTATTGCCCTTAAAGTGAAAAAAAAAGACTATATATATATATATATATATATATATATATATATATATATATATATATATATATATATATATATATATATATATATATATATATATATATATATATATATATATATATATATATATATATATATATATATATATATATATATGTGACACTTTATTAAGTAATAGTGTAGAGAATGACAACAAGTCAACAAGAGAGCTAGATTGTAACTTTAAAACATATATATATTAATATAATATAATTTCAATTGTTGTCATTGCTCCCCCCCTCACACAAGTTTTATAAATCTTATTTGATCTGTTTAGGACTGCCATTTAATTATTGTCTCAGTTATATGAAGTCCGAGTTGCAAATCAATATTGAATTTAAAATGTATATAGCATTTAAATTCAATATTGATTTGCAACTCGGACTTCAAGCATGAATCATGATTAGTTCAGGTGGGATACATAAAACAGAAGTGATATTATACCAATTTACAATGAGCGAAATGATGTTTAATTACCCATTTCATTTTAGAAATTATGTCGTTTTAGGCACGTTGACGGCAGTGGAGAGCTTCTTAACTATAAACAGTGGGCCCAAGGTAACTCACGTGATTATCTTCAGGAGAAAATAAAACATTGGAATGAAAATAGAATATCATATGGCAAGTGTTGTTAACCTTTGCAGGGTTCATGCGGTCATGATGCCACGTGGCAGTCAGCTGTGCACGGATTCGCAGACAGTGGTGCTTTGCGCCAGTTGAGGAGGAAGTTTGGCAATAAGCAGCTACCTGTTTTGGGAACCAAAGTCAAACCGAGGTAAGCGAGCAATTTCTTGTTGGCAATTCTGTCTGGTTTTAAAAAGTAATGTGTACTTGTACTAAATCCAAATGGAGAGGGACTTATTTCCCTTTATGGCAGCACTGATAGAAAACTAAATTTTATTTTGGTACATTACGCAGTATTTGAATATAATTCATCTCTAAATCCTGAATTTTTGCTATGGGTATCACTTAAAAAATTTAAAATTGTTCCTCTTCTGATTAAAATGGACCCTCCCAACATGGTCTTAAAATAAGGAAAGGCAGACAAACTATATGATTGGATGAACATTTCTTATTGCAGTAGTATATACAAATATAGATGTATTAATACTCTGTTTATATAAGGGCTGACAGGGCTTTTCTTTGTGTTGAAGAAAATGGTCTGATACTGTATGTTTACTGCATGAATATGTGAATAGTAACATGTATACGTATGTATATTTGTTTAAACAGAGTTTGTTCTGTATATTTGAATGGATAATCTGATATTACACCTGTCTTGTGTGTATGTGTAGAGGTTGTCTGTTTTATAGCAAGGAGATTGTGCAGTATGCTATCCCTTTTATGGGTTCGGACCCTTCTGTAGTGAAGAGAACACAACGTTTCCTTTACCAGGAGGAATGTCGAATACCAGTGAGTACTTATATCAGTTGTAATCCACTCAATGCAAATAATACAATATATGTGCTTACCAAAGTTGAATGTGATTTTTATTTTAATTTAAATTGAATGCTTTTATTGTCATTATACAAGTATATACAGTATTTCCACCTCTGATTTTGCCTCCTTCCAACCCCCTCAACATCCTCTATTGACAGATCCAGTATTGTGCATACGTTGGAGTAGGTGGTCTCTGCTCAATTGCCAAGCTCTTTGTTGGAGGACTTGCATTTTGGATTCTGGTCAAATTTAGGCTCGGCAGGAAACTCCTCACCATGGTAAACAAACACAACATTACTTTGTGTCCTTATTTTCACCAAGCTGCAAAGTTAGATTCCTTCAGTTTTCCATCATACCAGAATACTATAGTATTTTCAACACCACCTCTTAAAACTAATTGTAGGGTGCAACTTAAAGGCTAACATGAAAATGTCCACTGATTTGGTAGCAGAATATTTATGGTTCTTGCAACAAGTCAAACATTAGCCACAAATTTTGCTAAAATATCGTAATGCCATCTTTCTTTCAAACTCTGTTGAGTTAACTCAAGTGAACTTTGCTCCTCCAGGTGAATAAGAAACTTATTTCAATGTTTTAATGGTGTCTTCATTTTCCAAAGTTTCCTAGGTTTTTTTCCTTTGGCTTTTTCAGTAAGGCTGGTCCAACAATTAAACAGGTAAGTTTTATTTTTATTTTTATTGCATATCCAAAGTAAGATGTAGGTTACATCATAGAGATTAACAAAGTAAAAAGGCCAATGTTATGTATAAAAGTCTAAATGTGTTTAATGTAATTTTGATTTATATTGAATAGAATAAACCTGCAAACAGCTCTAACATGACGCTCTTAGATTTGCGGGCGCTGAAAGAAGGCCCGGTGATTCTAAAGTATAGGTGGCGGTACATTGTAGAATCAATGCCTAGTAAAGTCTCATGTATTTGAATTTCATACTGAATTATATCAATAAACAATAACGTAGAGGAGGTTAGGGCCTGGGAAAGTGTACAACTCAACCTTTTTAGTTTATTTTACAAAGAAAAGGATTATGGGTTGTCGCTCAATGAATCTTAATCTATCAAATTCACTTATGTGCTTCCTGAGGTCATAGTGTGTCAGAGCACTTGTTGACATTGTCAGCTAAACTCTTTAATTGTTTAAAATCCTACTCTTATGTTGAACCTACCAGATTGAAGACACCTGTTTCAACATGACATTTTTCGGAGAGGGATACTCGGAGGGTACGGACCCCTCACAGGGACCACCCAATGCCAAGATCTGCACTGAGGTCATGGGAGGAGGTAGGTGTATATTGCTCATGTGAACTCCTATATAGATATATGGTCTGGTAAAATGAAAAATTGCAATCAAAGGACTAATTATGCCTTGAAAAAGAATAAATATATAAAGTGAGAAATTCAAGGGCTGGTTTTCATGGATTTGGTTGTTTGTTAATGTTTTAACTGGATGCTAACTAGAAACTTTTCACTTCTGATTATTATAACATTTGCTTCAATATGTTTTAGAGCCTGGGTATGTGGCCACAGTAATTGCTATGGTACAGGCGGCAGTAACCGTGCTGAAAGAAAGACACTCCCTGCCTAGGAGGTTAGTAGTTTCTTCTCTCAAACCATCTTCGGAAAAAGTACATCTTGATGTGTTTTGGCAAATATATAGTATCTCTTTAACTCAATGGTGTGTTAACAGGGGAGGAGTTTACACACCAGGGAGTGCCTTCTACAGAACCAGTCTCATTGACCGGCTTCATAACAATGGTTTCAAGTTCTCTGTGAGAACTTATGAAGAACCTACTAAATCATAAAGGCTCCATTGCTTGGGTGGGTTCTGTTTGAAGTATAAGACAAATGATTTTCGTCGTCAAATGAAATCCTTAAAGTGAGGTGAACACAAAGACCACTAGATTCACTTGTGTCTCTGCAGGCTCTTATTTAAACGTGTGCATTTAAAATTTTTTTGCAATTTCAAGTAAGACTTGAGGTAATGTAACTCAATTCAGATCAGGAGCCATGTTATACACTGCTTGGTATCTATACACACTAAATGTGTAAGTATCTGTGTGAAGCACTGTCTTGATATTATGGCTTGAAGACTTGACCTTCTAATTCAGGAAAGTGTCAAAGTGATGCTGTAATGGTTTAAATTATAATATAGTTACAAAAAAATGCCACTTATGCATGACTGAAATTTCTGTAAATAGTTTTATCATTGATCATTCAAGGAAGACAATGTGTATGTTTTTGTTGTCAAAAGTAATGTCCAGTGTCTCTAGACAAATCCCATACATTGAAATTTTCAGTGTTTTCAGAGATGTTGAAGGTTATATGGTTCCTTGAATGTAAATTAATCAAAAATATTTTATTTTGAAATGTGTTTTTTCAACAGCGTCATGATCAAATCATTTTAAATATATAACTTCTAGAGAACTGCCATTCTATTCATATTTGATAATGTGAATTTTGATGCACAATCAACTACTTTATTACCATCCTATATGAGTAGAAATTCACTTAGCCCATTAACAGGTTAATGTAGATTTGTGAACATTTAATGGACATTAACTGAATTATTTATTTCAGTTAATCATCATTCCCAATACTGAGTTAGGTTAGAGAAATCCCATGAAGACGCTTTGAAAAATCAAATGTGAAAAAAAATCACATCAGGATCTCCAACTGTGTTTTTATACATTTTAAACTAGTGTAGTCTTTTCTTGGATAAATAGTAATTAAAAAAAACCTTTCTCGTCCTCAATCGACCTTTATTTACACTGCCAGGAGGTGCCAGTATTTTCTCTTTTTCCCCTAGATGAATAATGACCCTTTACAATCTTTGTATGACAGCAGAGGTCATTCAGTGCCTCTGAGGATTTGGAGGAGGTATGTGGAGTGACAGCGGGTCACCGTGGAATCTCTCTGGAGATACTTACATTTTACGACCAGACTGGGGTACAGTCATTACAAGGAAATACTTGGCAGCCTGCACCTCTTTCCCCAATCTCTTTCTCCGACTGAGTCGCAGTGTGAGTCATTCCTCTGCCTCATCTGTTTCCCATCCCCCAGCTGTCACCACTGCTCCAATAAACAACAATCTAAACAGTGGCTGTGAGGACAGAACATGTCAGTAGTGTAGTTTCTGCATCACATCGCGTGTTGGATAAGGAGCTGCGGTGTTGGTGCAAGGGCGAGAGATTGCTGTAGTCCCCACCCTTTCTGTCTGGCCACATGCTGCCTTTGTGGCTTTTCTGATATTTATGTGAAGTCCTCTTGCTTTTTTTCCAAAATCACTTCTCACTTCTTGCCCGCAGACTCATTGCATTGCTTTGGAGAATGTGGGTCATCTAACATTTCAGATATGGAATTATCAGATAAAGAAAAATGTTAAAAAGAACACATTTTTGGCTCCAATACTCCCAGAAACGGAATATTTTGCATTTTGATTGCATTGTGCATATTTTTTTTCCTGATTAGTGAAAAAATATAACAAAGAAAAGCAGATCTTGGATGCATGAAGGGAATTCTAAGGGTTTTGAAGAATCACTGTGAAAAAAAAAGCAAAAAAAGACAATACAGGCAAAATTGAACTCAATTAGTTTTTTAATTTTAGCTATTGACTTTTGCCGTGTTTGCTTTAGGCCTCTATAGAGGCTTTATATTGCACCCATTCCATTTTACCTTGAGACATATGATGAAACTCCCACACAATAAAGGTATTGTGTGGCAGTTTCATCATCCGTCTCTTTTAGTCTATGCGTGTCCTCTCTCCACTACCTTTTCTAAGTTATGTTTCATGGTCACACAACGCTGTAGCATTTTAGTTCTGGTTGAGAATGATTTTCTCGCTCTTGTAGCATTAAAGTATTTTTCACCTTTTAACCTTCAGGCAGGTCTAAAAAGGGTCTTCTGTCGTCAGCAAAAACCTGGCTCTGCCCCATCCCCTGCACTATGAAAGAAGTAAGTGAATGCATCATCACTTGGGTATGTATGTGCTGTTATGATATTTGGCCTTACTTTAATAATGCGAGGTGAAACAAATAGTTGACATCCACCGTCACTGTGGGCTTTGTGTAAGATTTACTGCCAGCCAACTGCCAGCGGTGCATTATGCAGCACTGGCTCGCAGTAGGTGCATCCTGGTTGGCTACACAAGGGCCCGCTGAATTGATCAGGTTACTTGTAGAGATAGCAGCTGGATGTACATAAAATCTGGCCTTAACTGGTTTACTGACAGAGAGTACAGTGTCTGAGCCCTGCATTATTTTCTCCAATTCTAAAGCCCTTTCACGTTTACTGTACGGTGGTAGCTCAACATACGTGTGCCCCGACATACTAGTTCCCCGACATACGATTGCCCCGACATAAGAGTGCCCCGACATAAGAGTGCCCCGACATAAGAGTGCCCCGACATAAGAGTGCCCCGACATAAGAGTGCCCCGACATAAGAGTGCCCCGACATAAGAGTGCCCCGACATGAGAGTGCCCCGACATGAGAGTGCCCCGACATGAGAGTGCCCCGACATGAGAGTGCCCCGACATGAGAGTGCCCCGACATGAGAGTGCCCCGACATGAGAGTGCCCCGACATGAGAGTGCCCCGACATAAGAGTGCCCCGACATAAGAGTGCCCCGACATAAGAGTGCCCCGACATAAGAGTGCCCCGACATAAGAGTGCCCCGACATAAGAGTGCCCCGACATAAGAGTGCCCCGACATAAGAGTGCCCCGACATAAGAGTGACCCGACATAAGAGTGCCCCGACATAAGAGTGCCCCGACATAAGAGTGCCCCGACATAAGAGTGCCCCGACATAAGAGTGCCCCGACATAAGAGTGCCCAGACATAAGAGTGCCCCGACATAAGAGTGCCCCGACATAAGAGTGCCCCGACATAAGAGTGCCCCGACATACGATTGCCCCGACATACGAGTGCCCCCGACATACGAGCAATTTGAGGAAACATTTTGAGCAGATATCTACGTGAATATTGACATACGAGCTCAGTCTCGGAATGCATTAAGCTCATATCTCGAGGTACCACTGTATTTAGTAATTTTTTTATTCATTTGAATTCAGCAGGGTGGTTAACAATGGTATTTTATATGGCCCAATCAGATAATGTTTTAGTCTTAACTTCATTTCTTCAGTTTTTATAATGACATTGTTGTTTATTTATTGATAACATAAACGAGAAGAATAAAGACAAACGCATATAGGGTTGATTACTTTTAATCAATTCAGCTAGCTACAAAATGTCCACCACTTTACACACTGACAAGATACAGAGAGGGAGTTTTTTAATATAACATGCGTTGAGGACATCAATCTCACAGTTGATTCTATTGTCATTCAGGTTTAGGGAATTCATCGACTTATTCTAACTAAGGGGACATTTTGGAGATTTGGTATGCATAGCTCTAAAGTACAGAAGCAACAAAAACCCTTTGTGTTTTTTTTTTTTGTTTCATTGTATAGTTGTCGCCAACATTGTCATTTTTTTTTTATATACCAATAACAAACCACACGGGGAGAATAAACTTACAGGTACAGTCTTCTTATAAAAGTAAGGTCTCTCAGAAATATGCGTCTTTGCTTTACATTGCAAACGTTTATTTTTTTTCAGAGCATCCAAAACCTATGTTACAGTACACAACCAGTCCTCCTCTTTCAGCACTTAATCAACATTCTCATTACAGAACTGCATAATCGTTTAGAAAACAGGTCTTTTTTTTTTTGCAATACGACCACAAATCTTCATATGTTGTCAACTTCATTTCAAATTTTTGATCCCTTTGCATTATTATACAACAAGATGGTCACAGTCGGTAAATATATCAAGACAGAAAGAGTGGCACTATTGCAAACTTGCAGGGAAGAATGGAACGTTCAACAGTGTCCTAATACTGAGCATGCGTTTTGTCAAGTCGCTACTGCCGTGTTATCCTTTTTTATTTTTTATTGATATTTTTTCAGACAGGTTTTATTTAGAAGACTAAAATCTACCATTTGTCATGCAGAGGACGCACAATTCACATCACTTGGAATGCAAATGCCTAATACAGCTACAGAGAGTCTAGTTGCACATTGTTTAAACAGTAAACTTAGTATGAATGCAATGGAGGGAAATGATCCAACAATTGCCTTGTATGATTGTAATTTCTGTTTGCAATCGTATTCAACTCAGCAAATCCTGACTTACCCTCGGTTTTCTCCCTTTTTCTGTGACAAAACACTAAAATAAGGAGTGTGATAGTAGCGTACGTTAAACCGTTACTACAACAATACTGAGATAATCAAAAAGGAAGAATTCAAACAGCTTGTATCGCATTTCTCTTATATACTTGCCATCCATAGCAGTATACTTCAATATTTATGTGTATGTATATATATATTATATGTGATATAGAATAATATATGATATACATATACATATATTCAGATCAAGAGAATAAAAACTTCACTGGTGAGCCAGAGCGCCATTAACTCAGCACTATATACAACCTTTGGAAAGAATGATGTACGGAGTATAAGAAATTATCATTTTACCAGGACAATCATCTTGAAAAAGCTTGACAAACAACATACAGAACGACATTTATAATGAGGGCAGGGGTGATATGTGCATGTGTGCAAACCTAGAAGGTCAATATCATGATGAAAGCATGTCGGCATAACGTGCGGCGCCGTACACCGGGACGGGTCGTGCTTGCCAAGAGGGTTGGGGTGCTTAGCCACTGCCTAACATCTTTGTGGCCCTCTGGTTGGCCTCGTCAATCCTAGTCTTGTTGGAATCAGCCTGGGTGAATGAAAAGAGCACATAGAGGATTTGTAGTGGTTTATCACTTCCAGTAAATGACACAAATAGTACTTTGACAACATCTCGATGTGACTTTAATAGGTGTCTTTGCTAAATAAAGGAAATGAAAAGCTACACTACAAAAGTGTCTCTGTCATAAAACAGACTCTTATGGTTTATGAGAATAATACCGTGTTGCTGTTGAAAACACTGTTTGCAGAAATTTTGCTCTGAAACATTCTCGGACACTTTGAGGAAAGGAAGGCAATCATTTTTGAACAGCTTGTCAGTGCAAGAGGATGAAAAATGCATTCATTTTTCTGTCATATTAAGTTGTCTGTTGCCCACTCGCCATATTTCCAACAGCCAAATGAAACAGCAGGTAGGGAGGAAATTATTTTCATTTCTTGCCATGCTTGTGAAGGGGACATTTGGAAGTTGCCCCATGTTCTTTCTTTGAATTTGAAAGTCTCAACATGGCCAGTATCTCATATGAATACCAACAGTATTAATTAAAACTATTTACAACAGAATTTGATACAAATTTCATGGGAAAATGTATAGCGGCAGTCTCCTGTGCCTTGATAATTTTATTAATCGTAAGTCTGACATAAATTTAAATAACATTTCTACAATTACTTTACTTTGGCACCAAATTCAACTCAAACTCTTCAAGTGATTGTGATAATTATTGTTCCAGGATCAATACATTTGTTTTCAAGCATGACATAAACATTGTTTTCCACCAGTACTTCACCTTTTCCATGATCCTGTCAATCTGGCGATTCTGGGTATCGATCTCGTTACCCATGTCCACAGCCATGTGACGCAGGTTTCCAATGATACCTCCCACCTGCTCCAAATTTTCGTCCATCTCATTTTCTCGGGCATCGTCCGTTACCCTGAGCATAAAGAACATACACATTTTGTATATAGTATGAAAAAGATAAAAACAAAAAGAAAGCACGCAGTCTTTATAGTTAATTCACCTGTTTAATATGTCACTGTCTCTCTTTACCAACTGAGACCCTGACAAAACCTGGTTTACCCCTTGGGTCTCCCTTCATCGTGTAATCATCATAAACCTCTCATCTGTAACACTCTGTACAGCTTAAGGCCAAACCCTGTGGCAATCTAACTCTATGTTATTCTTTTCTTTCTGTAATTCAACGAAAATATGTGTATAAAACCACTACTAAAGTGATGAGCAACCCTGACAAGGATAATTTCGTTCAGAATGGATAGATATATAAAGGTGGAACGTATGATTTTATGTAGTAACTACAAATAATGCTAATAATTTCTACAATAAAAACTTGTTGATTTAAAATTCTAACGATACTGAAGATAATATAGAGTTTGGTCATAATATATTATTTCACTCAAAATAGTCCCGCTTTTGCAATACTATTCCAGTCTGCAACTACTTGTTTTTACACACTAGCAGGAGTAGTTATACACTGACCTAAATGGGAGCTATAGAAAAAGCTATACTCGGAAATATTTGTTACTTATTTGACGCTTACCTGCGAATAAAGCCACCACTAATGGCCATCTGTTCACGCTCATCCACCACACGGGCTGGCTGGCTGGCCACCACCCCATCCTGATTGTTTCCCCAGGCTTTGCTGGCTCCGCTTTTCATCCTGGTCAGCAAAGGCCATTAAGATACAACGATTACTTGATAGTCCGATGGAGTACACCATCATTTTCCTCAACCAGGCTGGCTTCCATTAGTCAAATAAATCAACACAGAGAGCCGTAGCTTTGAGGGTGGATATATATATCAGTCAATATCAAATGAATTATTTTCATGCAACCAGCACATATATACATATACATATATGAGTAATAGTGGGGACTAGACTAAGTCAAGCAAAGCATAGCAGGCATGTAAGGGATACTATGCAAGTGTAAGTAACATGCTATTAGGACCTGTTAAGTGCATTCTGCAATTGTGTATTGTATGGCATGCATTTTAAGTGCAACAACCTGGTATAACTATCTCATTGGCACCTCCACGTTGTTGCAAAGAAAACAATCCCTCCCCAATCTCAAGGTGGATTATTCCAACGTTACAGATAACAGATAGGGATGAGCTCCCGGGACACAAACAACATAGAAGGTACAAGACTGTCACACTATCTGGGGTGGGTGGGGGACAACAATTATTGTGTAGCACAAATTTGAAAAAGAATGGAAATAAAACAAAATAAAGAAAGTAAAGAAAAAGGCAAGGGAATGGCACGTGTCGTCATACGTACTATTCTTGGAGCTCAATATTCGGCCTTTTATGCATAAGCTACCACTGGTTCTCTGTCGTCAATATCGAAAACGCTTACTGGCCATAATTAGCAGTGGTGCATGTGATAATGTTATCTATGCTTACCCTGTGTCTGTCTCAACAGGATGAGTGGACTTACAAATAGAGCTGTGCTAACAAGATGCACAATCTGAGTGCTTTTGTACCTTACGTGTTGTATCTTGTCATTCACTATTTTATCTAAAACGCTAAAATTTGGGACCCCAGATTGAGCTACATATATACATTTTATCGTTACATCTTAAAACTTCACAGCCTGGGTTATTTTGGAATGATATTGAAGCATTGCCTCAGTAAGCGGGATGGCAAATGTTCATTTTTTTCTGTTAAGTTCATTGGTTGTAGTCTGCCGTATACTATAGTTTTTATTGAATTTAACTTTTATTATGAGAAGTGGATTGAGGCAAGGATTCACTCAGCTGCTAATACCTGCTGATATGTACTTTCTGTTTGTACTAGTTGAGTCTTATAACAGAGAACTTATAAAATCTTTCCAGAAGAGTAGAAGCAGTTCGTACCGTGGCTATAACCTAACAACCCGACGCTCACCACCATTTTCTATCCTGAACTGTATATAAAACAATATTCATCATCAGATATATTATCATCATCAATATCATTCTCTTAGCATCATCACGTGCAGCAATGCTAGTATGTGTTCTATTGCCATGCATGCATGAGCATTCCAAGGGTCATGCTCTCAAGTCATTCCATGTCATTTTTCTATTAGTAGTGTGTGGCAAAGGGCTTTAAGAGAATGTAAAAATAGTGGTTTCGTTGCCTGCAAAATGGTGAAACTAGTGATTGTTAGAGTGGAAAATCATGCAAATGAATAGAAGCTTCAAACGGTCAAATGCTGTCCTGGACATTTTGCTACTAATTTCAGCTCTCCATTTCTATGTGCAACACATTTCATTTATCTGAGTACTAAAGTGCTTTAGCTCTGTTCTTCTGGTTAAACTATTGCAAAAGTCGCCTGCTTTTATCACTCTGCATACCTGTGCAGACTGTTAAAACTATTCCTTAAATAATTAAGTACTGTTAAGAATAGCCTGAAATTGAGACAGAAGACAATTGGTGGAATACTTTGGCTGACTGACATGAAGTACCTCTTCAAATGGTTACTAAAAATGTCATCCTATTTTGAGCAATTAAAAGAAACGGTCAAAAGTCTAATTTGCACTTATGTAGATCTGCATAATCCAATTAAAACTACTAATGCCTACATTTACAGAGGGAACAATTTTATAATTAAAGAAGTATTGTTGCATGAGGTTATACTAGCAGGATATGACTAGAGTTTTGGCCTTTGCAGGTATTTTATTGCCCTGTTGTGTTTCTGGAAAGACTTTTGGAACGGCATTGTGACCTCTTATGTGTATGGATGTGGAAGGCACAGATGCCTTTTTTTTTTGCAGCTGGAGCAGAGCAGGCTAATAGCTGACAGCTGTAATCATGCCAGCAGTTTCATTGGTGCTTAGAGAGAGATTTTTGTAATGGCAGGCAGGCAGGCAAGCAGCACCTACTTGTTACATGGACAGGAGCAAAGACCACAGAATTTCCCTAGATCGTTCAAATTCTTTTCTGCATCCTTCATGTCCTTATTGATTTGGTCCATTCCCTCCTCGATGCGCTCCAGTTGTTCTGATTAAACGCAAGTCATTTATCCCCCGACAGAACGAAGCACGAGAACAGAGAGAGAGAGAGAGTAAAAGAGAGATTGAGAGAGAAAGGAATAGAAAGATAGAGACAAAGGAGAGAAGACAATAACTTCAGACACTCACTGTGACGAAAGAAAATAAGACCCCCCCAAAAAAAGGATAAAAACAAAAATAGAAAAAAAATAAAAGAGGAAAAACTGGACGCCACCACATATGTGACAACCTTTGAGGCACGTTGTCAGTACCTACTTGTTACATGGACATATGAAAAGCCCACAGCATTTCCCTAAATCTTTTAAATTTTTCTCAGCTTCCTTCATGTCTTGGTTGATATGGTTCATGCCATCTTCAACACGATCGAGTTGCTCTGGTCAGGACAAAGGGATGACAGTAGTGGAATGAATGTCATTGGCTGATTGACACAAATATGACTTATGACGAGCAGCAACTGATTCAGCTGGGTTAATGTGTCTATATCTGTCAATGGGGAGACAGTCGTAGTAATTGGTTCAGGACATAATCAATTGTTGGACTGCATTTTTTGGGCGGATAAATTGTGTTTTTCTTGAGTTAGATGATCCATTCATTCATGGGAATAGCAATGCCAAAGATGAGGCAATTTGTGGATGCAGAACACATGGTCACCATTAATAATAGTTTTCTCTTTGTGGTTCCCCGAGAAGTAATTATCATTCTTCTCCAGTTAGTAATTTTCATGTAATTTACTAACTTTACTGCTATTGGTGGAGTTGAAAATGTCAGTAAAAAACTGTTAATTGGTTTGGCTTAATACATTTGTTTTATTTAAAAAAGAAAATAATATTGCAATGCAATTTTAGGTCAAACTTTTGATTAGATAGCTTTTCTTAGAAACTTTTCTTTTAAGCTTAATTGTGCTTTGTTGTATTCTTATAATAATACATTGCAATAATGTCTTGTTTTTTCTAGAATATTTGTGCTACCTACGCATTTAAAGTTTGACTACATTTAAATATTTTAGTTTGGTACAATAATATTAAATTGGAAACACGTACATTCAACCATTGATATACTGTACATTAGAAAATTAATTTTAAATAAACAATCTACAATTTTCAGGATTGTAATTAAAAAAAACATTAACCAAATGACAATGTTATATTTTTTTTCAGTAAATGAAAGCAGTGAACATAATTTCCCATTTTTCTTGTGTTTAAAAAAAACACTCACTGTAATATCTATGTTAGGTTGCTTTTTCTTAGGCGGATCATCTTGTATCTCAAATTTGAGGCACAATAATCACATTTATCATGTACTATTTTCAAGTCTAATAGCCATTTAAAAAATCAATTTATTACATTTCTACTTTGAAGGTCAACTAATCGAATATTGAGTAATTTTTTTGCGTCAAATATGATTATTATTTAATGTTATTTTTGCAATGACACAACTGTCCTCCCTCAACCCCAAAAACTCCCCATGTTGTTCTGTTGTCAAGGCACTTTCTTAATGGTCCTTGCTCATGCTGATGTGGTGGATGGTAGTTTGGTGACTGTTTATAGCAAAGAATTCCAAGCTACCAGTGATTAAAGACAGCATGTGAATTATGAAGCATAATCATCAATTACTTGTATTCAGAGTTGTAAAATTCCTGGTTGTTGTGCAAACATATGAAGTAGTACCTCCGTTTTTTTATTTATTTTTTATAGTGCTTGTCCTCATCAGGGTCAAGGGTGTGCTGCAGTTAAGCACAGCTGACTTTTAAGTGATTCAATGTTTTGACATGCAATAGACGAAAGCATGTTACGCTTGTTAAGAGTGTTGCACGAAAGCTGTTAAGTCAGCTGCTGTAAAGGTTCTGCAGTCCCGTGGGTGATGGATGACACAAACCGACGGTCAGAGGACCAATACCATTATTTATGTCCCTGTTGGTGCAATTAATGGTCTTTCACGGGGCATGTAAAATGTTTTACAAGCATTTCAGGGAAGCTCAAGCCTTGTACCCATACCGGAGCTAAGAAATGCTTTGTCATGCTTTCAATATACTCTGAGGCAAGCTGCATATAACCAGGGATTTTGCAAAGCAGTGAATGGGTTGGCTATGTGGGAATATTTTGTCATTACCAGCTAAATCGATCGTTTATCTTCAACCATTCTTTATGAATCTGTAATGACAGGGCATTTGAACCTATCTCAGACCGATTTTCAGTATTTCAACTGCTTTTATTTTAAACTAGAAGAAGAGCAACAAAATACAATTTCACCAAAACCACTTACAATTTTATACTTGTAATACTGATTTTTTTAAAAGTATTCTTGCCCCAAAATACTCAAGTTCATTTTAGAGTAAAAAAAAATACATTATGATGTTAAGACACAGGTTGTTGTCACTGTGGTGGTCGGCTTGTATTATGAGTGTTCTGGCACATTCATCATGTCCAGCTGCTGTTTGTTTTGGTAAATGGAAAATAAAAAGGAAAAAAAAGTGCCAGCAATTAGCAAAGCAAACTTTCAAAGACAATTGCTACAAAAAAAAATCAAGATTAAAAGAAGCTGGAAATGAGAATTGCTTTGAGCAAAGAAACCACCGTAACCAAAATTATAGGCAAAAAGAATGCATGAAGGGGATAAACTGAATTAGTTAAAATACAGTTAAATGCATCAAGAAACTTTTCATAAACAGTCTTTTTGGTAAACATTACATTCCTCCATATAAATTACATCAGTTAATCAGTAAATGTGTTAGTGTTATGTGACTGTAGTTAGAGAATTGTATCATTTTTATCTAAATTATACTTTAACAGTGTACTGCCTGCTTTCACACTTACCTCCTTGTTCATCCAACATGACCAAAGTCCTAATGCCGGCATCTTTGCTCTACTCCCCAAGGACAGACAAGTAGGAAGGTAGAGTGAGGTAGGAACAGAAAAAAATAAATGCAGTAGAGGTCAGTAATGAGGCTATATCGCCATGGTGAGTTAGTGGGAACTGAAAGATATTTTCTGGTATAATCCTACATTCCATTTTCCCCTTTGTGCCCTGACCATTTTTCTTTGCTACTTTTTAGAGCAGGATAGGAAATTGCCAATTATGTTTCTGCGGCTATTGCACACGAGGATACTCTTCCAAGTACTGAAACTGCTCACCAATCTTATTAAACCTTCAAATGAACAATTGTAACATGCTTTACTCCAGCGTCGAGTGACTTGTGATTGACGTCTCGTAAGAGTTACCTTGGTAACCAGACTCAAGTGTTGGCATGCAACTGATTGGTCGCAAAAGTTCTGTTCCTTGTTAGTTACGGTTGCTAAACCATTGGGGCTTTGTTACTACAACGGTACAATCCATTGCTTGCCATTGATTCATTTTGGATAAATACCAGTGCAATGTCCTTCAGATTGAGGCAAAAGTGTTTAGAATATGGTCGCCGTTAGGGTTAGAGTTAGGGTTAGGATTAAGGTTTAATATCTAACATGAACTGGAAGTTGTTTGGTTTCGAGGGCATCAACTTTTTGCGACAAAAAGTTTGTGTGAGCACATTTGTTTGCAGAAGATTTAAGTAATATTTGGAGAAAAGTCATAAAAACTATGCAATTAAAAACATTACATTACTTTTATGTGCATCACTCGAACCAGAATTTGTTCATGGTGTAAAAAATTAGTTTTTGGAATAATTTTGGGCCGACTTCATGTTTTTAAAATAATATTTCTGCAAGGGAAAAGACTGAAACCCATTTCTCCACAATCCGTTTTACAGCTTGCTGTTTAGAAATCCTAGAGCAACGTATTTGTTGGTAGCACCTGGCTTTGCCTGATAGGCATAAATATGATTATACGGTGTTGGTGTATATACACTATAGTAGTAATCTAGCATTGCAATAACCCCCCCCCCCATCAGCCATCTCAGCAATTTGGGACGAAAGCCATATTGATGTCTGAGAGGCGAGAAGGGATCCAATAAGGGAACATTGGCATATAAATTATTCTGTAATTCAGCAAGTCTACACAGGAGAAATCCCAAAGTAGAGGAATTATACCTCTCGGGGGACTCCTATAAGAAAGCTCACCTAATGATGAAACGTTGTAGTTTTTTTCATTAATTTTTTTTAGCTGGAATAGGCTCCAGCACCCTCTTGCGCTAAAGTAAATAACAAAGTTGTTCAGAAAATTAATGAAGGAATAATGGCTACATATTACAGAATATACTATTTTTATAATAAGATAAGATGTTTAAATATAGACAAATGATCAATATGACCTTGAAATCCTTTCCTAAAAGCCCATATCTCTAACCCTCATCAATCTTCCTTCACTTCACTTTACTTATCTGCATCTGCCTTCGGGAATTCACTGTCCTTTCCTAATTTACTGCTGTGTCACTCCGAGCCAGTGTAATTTCAAGGCATGAATGTTGCATGAACAAATAATTGTTTGCACAAATGCTCTCTTAATTTTTCCTAATGAGCAGACAATTAAAAAACAATTTAAGAATTTGCAGCCCAGAGCTGTAGTTTAACTTTATTCAGGGAAGCATGATAAACCTATTGTAAAAAAAGTGATAAAGCAGATTTTACCTCTTCCACCAGCTGCAGCATACGACGGGTGCTTTCCAGTGACTGTAGGATAGAATGGAAAAAAAAATGGTCAAATATCATAGTAAAAAAAAAACAACAAATAAAATCTGACTTCTTGTATGTCATACAAAACCAAAATGATTATTAAACAACAGTTTTTTAGTTCAAAAAGGACACACACTTTCAAGGTCGTAATTGAGACAAATATTTCGAGTATTCAGAAGTTATTGGATTAAAAGGATGATGGTAGACATGTAGTATAATGTCATCAAGAGTTGTACATGTACTACTGAAAAATGTAGCTTGTTTAAATCAGGGTAAAAAAGTGTGATTGTTACTTCGGTGTAGTCATAACTGTAGCTATTGCTCAAATTTCCAATTGTATGTTTTTATATTGATTTTCTTGTTCTGTAAAGGACTTTGAACCCTATCTTGTAGTTGTGCCATGAAAATACATTTGCTTTCCCCAGTGTGGTTTCATTTCACATACTGTCATTGACACACTACACGCTTGAATTCCTAAGAAGTGAGAGGCAACACAGTCGCCCGGCAGGGATACTCAGTGACATCTCCGTCTTACAATGTCCTAGCTTTACCCTGCTGGGTTTCCTGTTTGTTCCCCCTGTTGATGATTGCAATGACAACATCAAGAAATAAGTGGAAATACGCAGCATATGGATTTTTTTTCTAACATGTGCTCTCTAGGTGAAAGAGCAACTGAAGCTTAAAATATTCATCATCATGATGCCACCATTTTGTGCTATTCTTGAAAATATTTAATATTCTGTCCATGTTTATCAGTGTGAGTCATATGTGAAAGTGGGGGAGTGGTGGCCTGCTTCAGGCTCTTACTGAGGTCTTTTCTTGCTCTGTTGGAACAAACACCCACATTCAGACACTCACAAGGTCAAGCTTATAAATTAATATTTGACCCATGAATATTAAAATAATCTCTCATCTTTGTTTAAAAAAAACATAAATGACAAGGGCATCTTCAAACTAAATTTTACAAACTCAGACAGTAATGTGATATTTTTTATGTTCCACTTTGATGATGTGGGGGGGGGGGGGGGGCAATAAGGCATGACATTGTCATGGCAACGCTGGATGACCTAATTTAGAGTTTTTTTTACATTGGTGACCGTAGAACTCCAGTACTTGTGTTGTGCTTCATCAAATTTTCTGGAAAAACAGATAAATAGCCAAATAACAATTTGGCTATTTGTGTGTTTTGGCACCATGGCCTAACGTAATTGTTTATTAAAATCAAGTCCCGTAAATCTGAATGCACAGTTAGCACATTCGTTTTCACTGTAATAATCTGACATAGAGAACCCAAAAACTCTTAAAAACACTGTGGCTCTCATGGCGGTGTCCTTGACCAGTAAAAAGCGAACTTCAAGTTTAAAAGTTAACATTGGGTGGTGTCCTCAGTGATGTGTCCATTTTTTTTTTACAAACTAGGATAGGATAGGTATACCTCTCCATCAAAGAATGCTGATAATCAATCTTACCTCATCGGCAAGCTGGTCAGCCCGTTGCTGCATATCTGACAGCTCATTGCGCATATCCGCATCATCTGCCATGGCTGTTGGGTGTGGGGGGTGGAGAGGGTCTCCAACAGGGAAGAATTGATCCTAGAAGGAATCCGGGAAGAGCTAGAAAACAGACAAAATAGTTGTGTTATGATCTGTTGGGTCTGAGGCATGAGAAATTTTAGTTTATCAAGCAAAATAGAAAAATAACTGACTGAAAGAGGCTTTGGTGCTAGTTATTTTTGGCTAAGCTCTCTGCACTTCACAATAATGGGAATGCTACAGTAGATGATCATGTAGAAAATGCAGTATGTAAGATTGTTTACCAGTGTCAGGCGCAGAAGTACGGCTGTAAACCATAAAGGAGAGGACTAGCCACAGAGAGGACTCAAACCACAGACATGTACTTACCATTGCTAATTGACTAATGATATACATTACACTAATTTGTGTTTGATTCATTGGTCTTTTATACATGCAAATAGTGTTGAGGTAACTTTATTAAAAAACATTTTCCATTTATCAGTTTCAGTATGTACAAATCTACGATTGTTTAGTATTTGTATTTAAAATATTTGCCATTTTTTAAAGTCTGCGGGAAGTGAAAAGGCCACAAGCATCTGGTTCATAAAGAGGCACAAAAAAGATCAGTGTAAATAAAATGCAGGGTGTTTTCTTATTATCATGATGTAGGAACATCCTCATTTTATCTCTTTATTATTTTTTAAATAATATTTTTTTTAGAGTGATGTCAATCCAAACACAATGTTCCTTCCAATTTGGGGATCTCTTTCTTCAACAAATCTATTTCAAATCTTGATTTTGTATAACTATGCACTGTGCGGAGTGTCCCAGAACACATGCAGTCAATCACTATTCAGTTTAACAAAGCTGAGAAATCTGCAGAGTCCTAACATCGCTTGATGATGTGCACATCGTTGCTTTTGGACCAAAATTGATCTTTATAATGACTCATGAATAGATGCAGTCCAAAGAAACCAAAAATAGAAAATCCTTTAAAAGACACCTGTCCACAGCCACAAACATTCAGCCACTATAATTTAACCATTGGCGAAACCAAATAACTCTTGAAGGACACCAGCTAATAACATTGGAGACCAGAAGAAATCTTCCCACAGCAGAGAATCCATCCTTCTGCTTTGTGTTGCAGTTATTTCACTTTGCGTCATGTCACAGATGAATTTAAAAAAACCTGTGGATTGTGTATACATTTTATTTTATACGATTTTTAATGTTATTTCAGCTCTATCCTGCCCTAATTTTTTTCCCTTCCTACCCACCTTTCGTCTCGCACTGCTGCACCGCTCGCCAGCAGCAGCCATGTTGGCTTACATAAATCTCAAACGTGGACAGCGAACCGCAGTGCTTGGCATCCAAATCAAGGACGATTTACAGCAGACTTCGAGGCCCCTTGCCGAAGGGAGACAGATTATTGCCTCCCTCCTGCTTTATGTAACCAAATTCGAGCAATTAAGTTTTAACAGGCCACACTGACCTTTTACTTTATGGCTCAATTACAAACATCACATTTTGCACTCTAGACTTCCTCAGCATTTAATTTTCCGGGGATGCAACTCCTCTTGATCTGTTTATGTTTTAACAACAAATGCAAAAACTGTAGTTATATATTCAATGCAAAGATCAGTACGTACTTTATAGTTTTCTTGATTTACAAATTGTATTTGTTCTGTGACACGCTTAATGCATTTAATAACTTTCACACTATATCTAATCTAGCTTTGAAACACATTTGTTTAAGGTGGATTGCTTTAAAACAGTGTACAGTCATTTAACTACTTTTTGAATAATTTATCTTATTGAGAAAATTATGTTGATGTATTCCTGTGTTATTCTTGTTAGGGATTTTAATATCCAAGTGTGCGCTATTGAGAAGTTTTTGGCAAAGGATTTTTTAAAGTCTTATCAATTTCCTTCAATTCAAGTGGGCAACTGGTCCAACGCATGAACTAGGTTAGGTTAGAACTTTATTTCATCCTGTATTTGGGAAATTTCTTGGTGCCAGTAGCAAGACAGACACACAAGACATTGTAGACCTAGGTAAAAAAACTGGAGCTACACACAGGTAGTCCACAAGGTGGGCACCTTCTGCAGACTGAAACTGAGGATATCAAACAGTCCCTCAGTAGTCTGGAGCTTTTAAAGATTATCATCCTTGCCTAGATCCTACTAAGCTGTCCTATCGCCTAATCAGCAGCAGCATAGAGGTGTTATAGGATTTAATTGGATTGGATAACTTTATTCATCCCGTATTCAGGAAATTTCATTGTGACATTAGCAAGAAGGAGGGAGGATGCAGATGGTCTCTTTGTGTGAAAGCTGCACTTAAGTGAAAATGTGATTTCTAAACATTATTGAAAATGTGATGCTTATAAGGTGGACGAGTGGTAAGCGCATTGGTCGCACAGTTCTAGGATGGTGGGCTTGATCCCAGGTTGGTCCTCACTGCAGTTTGCGTGTAGTTAGCTGGGATAGGCTCCAATAATACCTGAAACCCTTGTGGTTCAGAAATGAATGAATGAATGATGCTTATACTTAAGTAAGTGGGTTTCTGAGGTGATACAGTAGAAAATGCCGCTCCTGCTCCAAATTCTAACTCTCTTTTATTGTAGGTCATTTTTGTGCAGCTTTTGACAAGCTCGCTGTCCCCTTTGCTTCAACCTTTTGTAAACAAATAATGATTAGCCCCTGTTTTCCCTTTAAAACCTAAGCCCTGGTTTAATTTAGCGTACTAACACTGGGGTTTTCATGCTCTTGAAGGTTTCAGTTCTATTTTTGAGACAGAACCAAATGCTCTAGGCATGGCTAACCAGCCTGCATTTGAAGTATGTAACTGCACATTTTCCCATACAAAAGTTGATGACGCACTGTTCTCCCCAACCTTCTAATCACAATTTCTAAAGAGACGTGGCAGAGAATGGTAACCAAGTCAACAGCACGGCAATTAAGTACACAACACTCAAAGGGAAAGTACGATGTACCATTTTTTTTCAAAATACATACACGACTTGGCTCTAAAAACAAAGCTACTGTAACCTATCTGAATGTGCAGGTGTGTCCGTGTTCACTTCATAGCTCGAATACGCTCTTCAGCTGTGGTTAGCTGGTTAGTGTTGAGATTTAATTTATGGCACTCGAGAAGAGCTACTATGAGTGATGAATGGCATATGTGGTGAAGACCTGATGTTTTAAGGCAATTATTGGATTAAAACTGATCATCCTTTAATTGGATCTTAAATAACGACTTAGCAATACTACCCACAAAAAGAGTATACTAAAACAACATTTATGAGTCCTTAGCTATCATTCATCATGTTTTGCAATATCTGGAGCAGCAGCAAGCATATTACCATAGCAACAATATTGTCACTATGCCCTTACTTCCACCCAGTCCTTGTCCAATTACATTTTACCTTTTCTGCACTGACTTTCTCCAACACACAATTCCATGTATATTAATATTTTTCTTCCACTCTCTCCAACTATATGGTGCCATTGTAGGCTGACCATATGACTTATGGAATTGATACTGAACAGCCATTTGCAAGCTTATACTGCACTTAGAATCAATGATATCTTTCAACTATATGTGTTTTGGTCTAGTGAAAGTATTTGCAGCAAATTCTAACATTATGTAGTATTAATATAATGCAACATTTGCAAAGTTGAATAATAATAGTAATGTAACATGACACAATACTCCCTTGGTGTCACTATGGCTGGAATTCTCTCTCCAGAAAAAAAGTTGGAATTAAGTGCAAGGGCAACATCACAGCGGGCCGCTCTACAGAGACTGCCATACATTATTGACCAAAGAACCCATGATCCCCATCCTTTATTCTTCTCTCACAGACACATGTGCGCACAGGTAATGACAAGAATATGAAGGATAACAGAGAAATTAATACGCAAGTGAAGTAAACTGCATTCCCCCTCCTTTATGATATTAAAATTAAGATGAAATTTATATATATGTATAAATTATTGGACATTTGAATCATTGGCATTCTAACCAAGCTTAAATATTTGAAATCCTTGTAAGATACAATTGTTCTTTATTTGCCAAATATTTCTCATCACTTGTTATTTAGGTACACTATAATGCTTTAAAAGGTGACTGAAATTAGTATATGACCAAATATCAACGGAATGATTTTTGTGTGTACAGTCTATGCATCTTTTTTATGATAACACAAAAGTTAGAGATATGCAAAAGATATTGTGCACCGTAATGCATTTTTAATTCATCTGCAAGATGAAAAAAGTTTAGAGCACGGGAAAATTATTCCTGTTTTAGAAGCGCATCAGCAAAAAAATAAATCTATATAGGCTTAATCGATATAGGCTTAATCAATATTGACGCTTTTCATTATCCTTCTGGAACATCTAGAAGAGAACATAATTGATGAGCGACAAAATTAAATAAATAACCCACAGTCAGTAAATTGGCCGATTTTTATCACAACTCAACTGGATGTTTTGGTGACTTAATTCCTAAGCCACTTTAAAGCCTGTTAAGTATTTGGGAAGTCATAAAAACATAAACATTAAAAAGCAATTACGTTTGCCCAGGCTATAGGACAGTTAACACATACTCAAAAAGTTACAATTTGGCTTCTTTAAATTATCACATTATACATTTCATACACAGAATGGTCTTCTGTTTCATTGTCTACAATAATTTAAAGTTACATTAGCGCGACTCTGCACTGACATAATAAACAATTAATTCAATTGAACAAAAATGTGAAAACTGACGGTGATGTGAATTTGATTTTATTTGAAGAATTTGAACATGCTGTTAATTCAGTCTTTTACTCATTTCTGGCATGAAAAAACATACCATATTGCCATGATAACAAATATCTGACTTCAAGGCAAAACCATCATACAGTACAAAAAGAAATTACTCCAGCAACACATCCAAAACATTCTTATCATTATCATTTCAATCACTTACATTGACACATCTTAGTACTCGCATCTTCTTGATACAGTGTCACTCTTGTCACTCTCTACTCATCACAACTGCAGCTGACAGTCACAGAGGTGCAACAGCTACTGACAAGACCGTCTGGCTCTTGCAATGACGCGCGTTTGCTATAATTGTTAAGAAAAAAAAAAAAACGAAACAGCAACAAGTCTCTCTTCCTGAATCAGTTCTGCATGTGCATCTAGTAACATTTTGGATCTGTTGTTAGCATTTGAATGAATTGAAAAACAATGCTTTATTCATTATCTCTTATGAGACATTTAGGAAATTGGCCTGAGGCATTTTTTTCATTGGTATTTCCCCTTGTTCATGGGTAACTGTCTCGTGAATGCAGTATTGTCTGAGAGTGAATTGTTGATATTTTAAAATAACGGCTGTGTGAATAGTGAAAGAATATGCATTTCATTCAGAAGATTGTTTGCTCACCTTTTTTTCACCTTTAGCATCTGTATAGTCAGAAACGCATATGCTGCTTTCAACACAGCAAGAGTGAAAAAGATGCTCATGCAAAATAGTCCATCCATTATGCAAAAGGAAAAACAATACCTAAACAGAACCTGGCGTTGGAATGCAATAAAATCAATGACAAGTAACATTTACATTAATAATTTAGCTGCATTGCATATCTAATTCAATATTAAAACTGCTTTTACAGCGATAGACTAGCAAGGCAGTCTGTGAAATGTAGACCTCTGCCAAGGTTTAAAAGCAATTTGTGCACCCCCTCTGCCTGCTTTGGGAATCATGGTACATGAATAAATGATTGTTTACATACAGTATACTTTGAAGGTGTCACCTTTTCAACCTGTGCTAGAAATAGAATCCCAATCACATTTAATTTTTTAGGTAGTTTGTTATTCCATTGAAAAGTAAACATTGATCCAAAAATACAAAAACAAAAGTGTTGGATATTGATAGCTGAATCATCCACTCAGAATAGCAAACGTTTTATTGCATGTCATGAAATATTCAACATCCTGCACCAAAAGTTAACAGAGCTACGCTGTCATATATTGAGCAGCCTCAATTATATTGTTTTTACATCCAGGTTTGATTTCAGTAGCAGTACAATAAGCATTTAATAGTACCAGGGCATTTCTGAGAAGTGAACTTACTGTGATAACATATATCAGTGAGTCACCATTCATCCGGGCAGTGGCCCCTTCTCAATGTGCTCAATAGGCCCACACTCCTCCCATCACACCTCCCACCCTCCTCTGTCTCTCGTTCAAACGCTGCAAGCTGCATAACGTGATATGGTTGGCATAGCAGTCATGACAACCACAGCATCCTAACCCCCCGGTTACGGTCTTTTATCGCCATTGGTGTAAGCGCAAGGCCATGCAAACAGACTCCTCATACTTGACTGCGGTGCCAAATATTCAATCAGTCTGAGTCACGACATGTCATGTCTTTTGTTTTTTCTCTTTTCTTTCCACATCCTTCTTTCTTTCTCTTTCATCGATCTTTCTTTCTTGCTTTCTTTGCCTTCTTTCTTTCTTGCTTTCTTTCTTTCTTTGCTTTCTTTCTTTCCATCAACCCATCCACACATCCATCCAACCATCTATGTATCCACCCATCCACCAATACACCCCCCCTCTGTCCATCCATCCGTCCGTCCATCCACCATCCACCCATCCATCTACCCACCCATCCATCTATCCACCTATCCATCCACCCATCCACCCATCCATCTATCATCCTATCCATCTACCTATCCGTCCACCCATCCACCAATACACCCCCCTGTCCATCCATCCTCCATCCCTTCATCCCTCCATCCCTCCATCCATCCATATCCATCCATAAATCCATCCACCCGTCCTTCCATCCACCCATCCATCCACCACCCATCCACCCATCCAGCCATCCATCCCTCCATCCATCCATCCATCCATCCATCCATCTATCCATCCCCCATCCTTCCTTCCTTCCATCCATCCATCCATCCACCCATCTACCCATCCATCCATCTATCATCCACCCATCCATCCACCCATCCATCTCTTCAACTATCTAATCCACCTATCTATTGTATGGGGGGCGCACCCTATGCAACAGTGGCCCATCAGTGACCCATAACTTTGAACATGTGACGTGCACTGCAGTGATTTTATTTCCTTGGTGCCTCATCCGCAGCGCGTTAATTGACCAAACACATGTGGCGTGGCGGCTTCATTGATGGCGACAAACGTCAGGGGGTGTCACGGCGCACATATATCCCAAACTCCGCCACCCACACAAGCCCCTCCTTTCTGTTTAGAAGGGCTACCCTCCACCCGTTAACTTCCCCACGCATGCATGGCGTACTTTACTATAACACATCCGCCGCAATCACCTTGCACGCACTATTTTCACCCATCCACCACCCCCCAAAAACGGCTCTGTGCTCAGACGCTGGCGACGTCAATTCACCATCTTGATGCGACACCGGCATCGCTGTACCCGCTGTGGATTCAAACCCCCCGAGTCATGAGTCGCTCGGAGAAAACATGAGCACATCTGACATGCTGGATTTTCTCCCATTCGTTCAATTTTCTTCTGACAATCAACCGTGCTGCGTCGCTATCCGTGGTCCTGAACAGTGAAAACGCCCACTTTACATCGACGCATTATTGCGCACCGCCATCCATCCAACTCGATGCGCGTTTGCGCTCGGGAGGTCACGCACTGTTCATTCCTCACGCGCACCCTGCCGAAAATAAGCCAAAATGCTCTAGTCGTACATCTTAGAACCACCGGCAAACGCCACTGTTTATTCACCAGCCAAAAATAAGCATCTGATTTTCAATGTGCAAATTGCGCGTAAAAGAGAGAAAAAAAGGGAGCAGACTTACCCGAGGTTGTTGTCGTCGGCCTGCAGTCAGCACTGGAGGAAATGCGCTCGCTTTTTTTTTGGGACCAGCAGCCCCCCACCCCCTGTGTGTGAATGTGCGTGTGTATGTGTGTGTGCTCTCGCTGTGACGGCGATGCTGCAAAGGCACTGCGCCGAGTCTTCCTCACTTCTTCAATGATGGAAAGCAGTGCAGCTCTAGTCAAAGATGGCGTAGCCGTAGAGTCTGACGTCAGCTGCGTTTAATCAATAAAAATCATGCAGTGGAATTATTATATTTTTAAAAATATATATTGTATTGTTTATCCTGGTGCGATGCACGTAGCATCTTGAAATGGTGATTTATAAAAGGGGAGCTCTTTTCATCCTTCCTTCATTTGCAACCATCCCTCCCACTTTAAATGGATTTCATGCCTATGGTAGTCAATGGCACAATTTGAGTCAGTTGGGGGGTATTTTAGGCTATTTACTGTTGATTTTTCAGTAATTTCTTCTTTATATTGGGGCATGGATCCCCCTTTCTTGTTGATTTTCAGGGATCTATGGATCACTTCCCATTGATAAATCAAGTTATTTACATATTCCTTGGAACCCTGCCAACTCCTAATTTTTGTGCATGTGGTAAATCTCACTATTCAGTGTTTTGGCTACATATAAACATAGCTGGCAATCATTTCAAACCCACACCCAAAGCCAAAGTTATAAAGTACAAAAACAAGAAATAGTGCAAGTAATTAATGGTATAAGTTCAGCACTGAAATAAAACTGCTACCATTTTGTATCAAGCAGATGCAGCAGTTCAGAGCACTGTGCCAAAGTCATTCGCTATCGTTAAATTTAGTGTTTTAGCAATAATCAGACCCCTGTTTATCCCACCTCTCACACAATCAGGAGGAACTCACAAGAATGGATCTATATACAGAAATTACATTTGTATGTATCTACTACCATTTATTGTCTCGTCATTATTCAAACAAAACCAAACTGATAGTGTTTGGAAGCAGTAGAATACTTTAAAATCTCTTTATTTAATCTCTTTATTTGTCTATTCTTAATTTTTTAATTCATCAAGGCTTTTGTATGTATATTGAGAAGTATGCCAATATAAAACATTACAAAATAGTAAGCAATTTATTTACCATGTGTGCATATGTTCATCTGCTACCCTACAAATCTATCGTCATCAATCCAGCATCTAATTAAATATATTTGAACTGGTGATAATAAATAAATATTACAGATTATTACAATAAATAATGTGAGGATTGAGCAAGTACAATAACATTTTTGTCATAATTTAAATCATACATTTATCTTAAAGCTGCATATTAAATACATCAAAACGGAAGTAGCAAGGAGAATAGCAATATTATACAGTATGAAACTAATTCCGGAATAGAAAATGTTTAATTGTTGTCTTATTTTTGTGTATCTTATTTCATGTAACATATCTTGGACATTTGGGGTGATGCAAAACACTTTAGAACCAGTAATTATACTATATATTTTATCTACTAACGGGTTAGGCTTCTAAAGTCTGAATTTCAAAGATTGATTTAAAAAATATATATTTAATAATATCTGATAGCTCATACTAGTACTTTATTGAATATGTTTGATACTGAATTGAAAAAGAAAGCATGAACAACATCCAATAAGCTCAGTTTGACATTACTGTTGTTTTGTTTGTTGTATCACTCCGGATCTGCCAAAGTTAACTTCCTCTTGTCACTCCACATCTGGTGTGGAAGGAAAGGTTGACCCCATTGAGGCATAAAGACTAGTGTTGAGGTGACAACACAAAAATATACCTGCTCAGAAAAAAAAATTGCCATGGAATTGCCTCAGTTAGAAAAAAAAGCCAACATATTTTCAGGGATGGCCTTTTGTTCCTTTCTTCCAGCATTTTATTGATTTTTGAATGTGGACTCAACACCAAGATGGTGTCCTGCCCTGCGCATATCCATTGGCTGCCGCTGTTTGGCACCGTAACAAATGTGTCTTCAATTGCTCTGAAGTGAGCCTGTCTTCTAAATTAATAGTTATGATAACACAGCATGAAAAATCAATTTGGAGAGGGGAGCTAGAGGAGAAAAAATGAGAGGGTAGGGTGGGCTATGTGTGTGCGTGTCTGAGTGTATTGGTTAAGGTATGCTTGGGTGAATGTGTAGAGAATGGATTTACAGGATCTTACCATTGCTCATTTTATTCATCTAAGCAGGGACAATATTTTGGAAAAATTGTATGCTATACTTACAAGAAGACAATGAAATTCAGCGTTTTATTATTAACAGTGCAGTTGCTTTTTATCTAGTAAAAGGCTAGTTAAGCACAATGAAACATTATTCATTTCAATGGTCTCCAAACTTCAGCCCGCGGGCCAATTATGGTCAGGTGCCCAGTTTTTATTGGCTGCAAGAAAATTATGAAAATATTTAATTGAATGTGATATGGCCTACTGAGAAGTAGTACAATTTGAGTATTTACTTGTACTACATAATTACATTCTTTTTGTTTCAATAGTGAAAATATAATCAAATATTTTGGATTATGATGCCTACGGATTATTTTATTTCTTGTAACCCTTAACTCATTCACTTCCATTGACAGTTATAGACATCAGATCCATTTCAACTTGGAAAGCTGCTACTGAGTCAGCATGTCTAACTGCCACTAATGACGATAATCCCATTTGACTGGAGGCCATAGCTGCCAGACCTCCCAGTCAAAAGGGAGTGGGCGTCTATAAAATCCATTGGTTTATTGGACCTTATCCCAATATCAGTTTTAAACAGTTTTAACATTCACATATTATTGAAACAAACAACTGGATACCTTTTTGTCTAAACTTTCAAATTACACCCTTGAAGTTACAGTGGTATTTAGACCATGAGCAGAGTGTGTATAAAATAGGTGTCAGGGGAATGTAAGAGGATGAAGAGCTCAGCATTTGCGGTTCTTCGATTTACGGTCAAAGGGCATAAGCAAGCAGAGGAGAATCTTCGGTGTGATCAAGTCTGCACCTGTCTTCTTTGTCTCTTTCACTCTCTTCTTGCTGACTTGCTGTATTTTCTTCTCATTTAGACTTCACAAGGAAGGTGGAATGCTGCAGGAGAGCTGGAGTGGTGAAATCTGAGTGACTAAGCAACAATGAAAAAGTAATGTTTTTAAGTATGGCCACACTGCCACTCTTTCATGGTCTAATGCAGTGCTTTTATACGATTTTACAGTATATCCGACACCTGAAATGTTGGAGTGTCCCTCGTCTCTGGCCCGAAGTCACCCCCTAGGACCCTAGTGAGGATAAAGCAGTTCAGAAAATGAGATGAGATAAGGTGAGATTTTTGGTTGTGACAGTAAAATGACATTTCATTAAAGAAAAAAATTAAAAATCCAAGCTAGTTCAGGCCCACTGAAATATAAGCCAATGAACCTGAAAAAACAGCACATGATTCTTGAACATGTTTGGACTGAGAAAACATATAAAACAGGAAAGTCTGACAGATAATTCTAAACAGTATGGTTGCTGAGCTAATCTAAATTGTAAACAGTCTAATAATGTTTTATAATGAGGTTATAATGTAATGAATATATTAATTAATTCTTAATCCGGTTTGAGCGTGTACCTGAATGGTTCTTTGACTCATTGTGCCCTGTGATTGGCTGGGTACCAATTCAAGGTGTCCCCCACCTACTGCCCATAGTCGGCTGGAAAATGCTCTAGCACCACCGTGAGCCTTGTGAAGATAAGATATACGGAAAATGAATTCTCAAACCAAACGCCCAATGAATGAATAAATAACACATTTTTGCTTAAGGATGAACACATGGATAGAAAGAGAAAGGAGAATAGAGGGGTGGAGCCAAACTGGATGAGTGCGGGAGGGTACTGCACAAGGAACAGCCTTTCAGTGACTCAGCACTAAAATCTGCCCTCTCGATTAAAATATCAGTCTCATTACTCAGTCATTAACCCTTAAAAACTTGTTATATCCTGTCTTGACTGTCTATAGTCACAAAGATTTTATTATAATTATATTTTGTTCAAAACAAACTACACATGTCTAAATAAAAAAAAGATAATTATGAATTTGTAAATTAATAACATTTCTTGTTATTCAATTAGATAAGACAATAACGAAACTTTACGTATTACAGCTTCAACTTAAATTTAACAGTCATTCTAAATAAATATAAAAAAGTTTCCATTTTCAGTATGCCATTGCACAAATCAAAATATATTCAAGTCAAATAAATTCTCTTTTTTAGAATAATTTGCAAAACGAGTACAAATATATCAAATTTGAAGTAGACAAGCCCAAAACAAGTATTTTTCTTACATGCACATTAGCAAATATCTGAGTTTGAGTAAGAAAATATCGAAATGTACCTGTTTGCATGGACACAGACCAAGTTAGGTATTAAGCACAAACACAGAGTCTCTCCTCCTCTTGTCACATTTGTGCGCATCACTGTCTATTCACCTGCAGGCCAATTGTCTTGTTCAGTCTTCTCAAGCCAACTGACAATGAACCTGAGCAAAGACATGCATAACAAATAGCTCTAAGGAGCACGCAGCCCACTGCGGATATTCAATTCAAGAATTAAGCTATTGATCGATTGAGGTCAAGTTGTGACATTGATAAGTGCGAATGAAGCTTGGGTGTGATGCTGCCGGTTTGTTAGAGGGTGAACATTGATTCTCATTCACCTGCAGTGAAAGAGAAAATTCCCTCTTTTGTCTTTCCTATCCTTCCTCGTCTTTTCCACTTTCTCTCTCTATTTCTGCTCATTTGCACCAAGCTTAGGTTTCATCCATTTTCTTTCACTATGCTCATGACTGCTTCAATGGCAATTGGAGAATATTAACCTTGGCCTTTTATAAATGGGACTGAAACAACATTATGTAAACTTCTGTGCTCAAAAGAGTGAAAAATATTGGTGTTTTTACTTTGGCTACCATGCTGGGAAACATCACCAATATAACTCTGGTAACACACAGGTAACACTTCATATAGTTACACATGTAACAGTGAAAACGCCATGGAATTTGTTGAGGAGTTGTGGCAGTTCATTGGCCCAGACTGTAACATCCCTCCTGGCCAATGCACATTACTGCTGACTGAACTCAAAATGTGCATACTCTCCAACTCCCATATGTGCCCACATGCGTTTATAAAATTGTTCATAAACATGTGTCTGTTTGAATGTTGGGACAGCTGAGATTTTTGCCTGTCGCATGACTAGAATTTGTTTCGCCTTATGATTTTTAAACTTGAAGAAATTGGGTGGAGCTTATTTACTTCCAGGATACTGATTGTACTAGATGCATGTTTAATTGATATAGAGTTCAGGTGTCAAAGTGGCGGCCCAAGGGGCATATCTGGCCTGCCACATCATTTTGTGTGGCCCGGGAAAGTAAAACATGAGTGCCGACTTTCTGTTTTAGGATCAAATTAAAATGAAGAGTATAGATGTATATTAAGTTTCTTGATTTCCCTTTTAAATCAATCAGATATCAGAGTAAAAGAAGATCTGTGTTTCAAAAGTGTAATTTTCCAAACTCACACCTCAGAGGTCTTGAGAGTAGCAGTGTTAGAAATTCTAGCCTGTTGGTTAGTGTACTCAAATCTCTACTAAGGGAGGGTGGGAATTTGAGGTTGAGCATCATACATGCATTCCTAGATAGCTCTTGAGTTTTGTGGGACTTTGGATTCGCTGCACTAGCATTGCATTAATAATGAATGGAGGTTAATGTGAGTGCTGCAACGCTACAATATCACATTTTAAAACTGCTGGAGGAGCAGGGAGAAAACTATAATGTACACTTATATATATATATATATATATATATATATATATATATATATATATATATATATATATATATATATATATATATATATATATATATATATATATATATATATATATATATATATATATATATATATATATATATATATATATATATACACACACACACACACACGCACACACACACGCACACACACATATATATATATATATATATATATATATATATATATATATATATATATATATACATATTTAAGCAAGCTTAAAAACCTTAACCCTTAATAAATTTGATCCCTGTCTTTTTTGTTGTCTTCTCCTCTGTCCGCTCTCAGCAGATCTCTCTTTGCAGACCTTAGTCTCTTTCAGGTCCGACATCATTTATCACACCCCAGGTTATGTCCTTAAATTCCCCGTGCCCGATCCTCCCATTCTCTCATTTCACATTTACCCTGCTCTCCCTTTTTACCCTCCCAATGCAGACACTGTAGGTTTACAGCAACTGGGTACCTAATTAATTCACATTCATAATTCAGTAGCCTCTTTTTTCAGAAATAACATTTTCCCGTTATTCAAATTTTAATTGCCTCTCAGAGGGTTAAATAATTGCGGTGTTTTTTTTCCTGTGCTTACCCTGAAAAACAATCCTTTTTTAAAATATATTAATTTGATGAGATTTTATGCCACAACGTCCTCCCTGCCTTTGTGTTTCTGTGTGTGATGCAGTGAATATCAATGTTTCACCTCCGCGGATCGAAAGCTAGGCTGGCTCCCAATGTCTTGCACCTGCCTGTTGCTATGGAAACTGGGGATCCTCTGTGCGTCACCTGTGCCCATGTTTGGTCTGTTTTCCGGCTCCCGTCTATCAGCCTCACACTCCTGCTTGCGCCCAGCTTCAGGCACACACTGTCGCAAATATCTCCTCCCGACTCTGCGTCATGAATTAATGAGCATATTTTAATGCGAATACAAAACAGCAGTACTGATGTTTTGTACACGCATAGCAATAACCTGGACATTAATAAGCAGGCTAACCTTACAATACACCATATTACCATATTTTTTGGTCTATAACTCGTACTAGCCAAAAAAAATGCACAATAAAGAGGAAAACATTATATATAATTTATTTTGGGAGGGCAAGTTTATTTCATCAGAAACCAGGAACAATTATACTTTCAAATTAAAAATAGTTCAATGGATAAAGACAGGCTAATTAGTTTCTGTTGATTTAACATTTGAAATTTTATGGATAACTATAGCCTAAAAAAACATGCTTTTGGTGGTCTTAGAGAAAAATAAATATATAACTAGCACTTAAGTACACATCACCAATCCAAAAATAAAAACTTATAGATGATAAAATAAAAACTTAACGATGGTACATTGACATGTACAACAATAATATGCAATTTCCATAATAGAAAGTGTTTTGCGGAGTCACACACTTTATTTGTTTAAATTATATGTACTTTTCACCAGGTGTTACAGCTCAGTACAGTCCTATATACCCTAATTTGGTTGGCTTTTCCATTGGGGTGCGTAGGCAGAAAACTGTGAGTTCCTGAAATAGTGTGACATCGTAGCAGCAAGACAGCAACTAACTCACTTACTATGTTGCCTAACAAAGAAAAATCTGGCACAGTTCGGTGCGTTCTTAAAAAAAACGACAAGGAAGAAACATACACATATACAAGAGAATACATCAACACATAGTGTTGTTGTGCACAAGATTTAGAGTTTTTTTGGGTGGTGCTGGCATGGATTGCTGAGTAAGCGGCGCAGGGGGAGTGCTGGGAGACTGCAGTGCTTTTACCAGCAACACACACTGATACTCAGTAGAGGGGGAGGTGAAACTGAGAAGAGAGGAAGATGCAGTCTCATTTTGAACACAACACCCACTCATCCAGATAAACATCGCACAGTCATTCCACCTTTTCACTCTGAAACAGGCCTGATTATTTATGTTCATATAAAAGAAGAATTGAAGGACGTATTCGGCTACAATGACACACTACCATTCCTGTACACTTTAGGAACTCATACACAAACACACTGCATGACTATTTAAGTGCAAGGCCACGCCCTGGCAGACACACTGCGTCACATGCCCAGGAGTCTCACTCTGACCTGTGAGCTACAAAAGCCCTCACCCTCCACCCACCCACATCTCCATCCCCACCATTTCCTCTGAGTCGACACCCCCACCCACCCCACCTAAATCACCTCCTGTCGTGTCCTGTCCACCTCTTGTCGTATTTTTCGTTCACTATTTGCTTACCTGTCATTAATGATATTGTATAAATGTATTTTCAAAAAGCCAAGGGCCAGTATCAAAAACGTCAACACCAACCAACCCCCTCTCTCCTGTAGATTTGATTATATAACTGTGTCCCCATGGACCTTGAGGACACAGCAATCTAATTTTATCTGGTGATAGTGATGATGGGAGTGAGAGTGGATGCTGAATTTAACATATACATATATCCCATTATCTGTGATGCTCTCCTATAGGGATGCAGGGAACTAAAATGTCCCAAATATTGTTGAGTCACACATAATGGCACAATCTAAGAAACAATAAAACACATCAAGGAACAAAAAGCAATATTGATAACATTCCAAGCTCTGTCTTATTATATGCAAAGCTATGGTCTATTAATTATTATCATTATAAAAAATACTGCACAGCCTTTTCTATGAAGTTGTTACCTGAATAACAAAAGCCCTGAAATGCTAAATTTGAAAAATAGCGCCATGTATTGGTAGAAACCCAGCATCGCTGCCAAGTTATTATTGAAGTAACATCTAAGAATGCTTAAAAAGGTATACTTACTCCACGTATATGTACTCTTGCTCACTCAGAGGTATTATTTAAACTAAAATCTACTTTTTTTAGTCAGCCACCAATGGTGCAAATTCTCCTGTAATTTTCATCATAACTACCTCCAGTATGATAAAATGAGCTCAGTTTTGTATCTTTAAATGATTTATTTGCAAATTATGATGGAAAATAAGTATTTGTTCACGTAAAAAAAATGCTTACCTACATTAATGACATTTGTTTGAACTTGTTATCACTATATATACACAACTTATAACAGACACACTCGTAACTCTGCGACAGCAAAAACTACAGAGCTGTTAAAGAACACAAGAAACAAAATCTCGATCTGGGGTCCCATGCATCTCACTGTGTGGGGTCAAAATCAAAATGAACAAAAATCCCGAGCTGCTTTGAACTGTGACGATAGTAATAAACGGCCACCATCATTGAATTACATTGAATTACAGCGACATGATTTCTTGCTCTTTTAAGGGAGACACATTGGTTCAATAGTCTGACTATTGTTTGCCCACCTCTACCAACAAAGCATAATTATGTGCATATGCATGGATTTGGGAATTAAGCAAATAGAAAGACAAAAGCTTCACATGACAGTAGAATGCAAAAGGTTGACAAATCAGGGCTAGGCCGGCTATAGGTGTTTTCCCCTATTTGGGTGAAATCCAGTTAAATCCCCTCATGGATGAATATTGTATTATAAGCATTAGCAGTTTTTGAAAAAATGTGTTTATTTTTATGTACATGTTGTAATGAAGTAAATGTATTGCATAACAGTTGGCACCAGATGAAGTTGGGAAAGGAAACAGTGAATGGGTGAATGAATCCCAAGAGATGCAGATGGAGATCCCTGTCACTAGAACAGAAAAAGATAAATTGTTTAAAGCTTTAAACTTAATTTCAGATGTGAGGTTGTGGGTTTAAGGGAGTCACTAGAATATACCTTTTTACCCTTTCCTTTGTTTTTTGGTTTAGGCATGGCTTCATACTTTTCTTTGACCAACTGGTATATTTCACCATCGGCAAATGCAGTCGCGACATCGAGGCAGGTTTGTTCTAAAAGGGAAAGAAAAAAAATATATATATATGTTTTAAATAACTATCATGAAAACAAAATACCTCACTCTATTCATGATTTCAGATGTTTGAGTGAGTCATACCTTTCTTGTTTTCTATTAGGATATCAGCCCCAGCTGTAAAGAAGAACTCAACACAGGAGAGGTGAAGGCTTTGGATGGCAATCATGATCGGCGTGGTCCCTGTGATGGTCTGAGCATTTATGTCGGCTCCAGCATCCAACAGAAGTTCAAGTATTTCCACTTTGCCAGCTTGTGCACCATGGTGAAGCGGCGTCCAGCAGAACTGATCACGTAAGTCCACCGCCGCACTGTTTATAACAAAATTATACTGTGATATCATTATGGGACATGAGTATAGCTCACTCACTTTTGCATACATTTCTTTTTTTTTTTTCAATAGTCTCTAATTGGACACCAGTCTAAATACCAGCCTACAACCAGGTTGTGGTCATAACTGAAATAGAGATACAAGTAATTAATTTTTATGATTATTTTGGTCATAATCATGCCGCCCTAGATCTCTGAAGTTTTGTGCAGGAGGTCCCTAATTAAACAATTCTAGCACATCTGCTCACCTGGAGCCAAACGAATAACTGCACATTTAAATAGATTATAGGAATAAATTGTCACTTTTTTCACTCAGGTGATACATCTTTGCAGGGGTGAAAATTCTTGCAATCTGCACTCACAACATTGACAGCACAACATGCTCAATAACTATGTTAATGAACAAAATTTAGCACTCAAACACACACGATCTTCTCTATCAAATCATATCTGTTCTAACAACCTTTAACTTGAAATCTGTCATGTTTATGGAGAAATTATAGACTTATCCACATTGACTGTTGGTCATTGGTTGGGTCTTTCATTTCACTAATACTTCATGATTAAGGTTTGCTTCTAAACTATTCAGAATAATCAATATTGAAGAATAACAACAAACAAAGTAGCTAAAGTTAATTGGATTCGACTGGGTCACATGGGGGCATTTATAAATTGTCGATCCCTTTTCATCAAATGATCTTGCTTACGGCTCGTCACTTTTAAGGTCATAGGTGAAATGGTGTCTGTTCGTAATGGTAGTCAATCAGTCCAACAATATACAGTGGTACCTCTACTTACAAAATTAATTGGTTCCAAAAGTTGTTTCATTACGTGGATCTTTCGTAAGTAGAGACATAAATTATCAAGTCTACCAATTTTCTATGAAATATGTATGCAAATGCATATATGCAAAAGAGGAACCATTAAAATGAATACCATTTTCCTTTGGAATTGTGAGTAAACATATATACATATGCACGTAAATACAACTTAATTTGAAATGCTATGCACACTCAGAAAATCTCAACAAACAACTTTGTGACCAATGAGGGTCGAAGGGACTCGAATCAGGAACTCACCGCCCACAGAAGCTGTTCCGCCATGGTCCCGGAAAAGGGGCTTTAGATCGGACAGTCGCGCTCAAACTATGCCAGTGGTTGCTGGCTCCCACGTCCGCCTACAGTGCGCTACCTTCGGTTCCGGCATCATGGAATCACAGCTTCCATCTAGCCAATGGGAGGCCAGTAAGGTGTTGGGGAAAATGAGAAAGAAACTACCACGACAATTAAAAATAAAAATAAAACGCCTATATGTAGTATGTTTACATTTCAGGGATGTATGATATGGTTTAGATTTTCTTTTTTTTTTGTATCTTGGGACTAAATTTTTCGTAACCAGAATATTTAGTATTTAGCATTCGTAAGTAGAGGTACAACTGTATTTCTAATGAATGAATGTTTTGGCTATGTTGGCAGAAAACAACCCAGTAAACTGCATAGCAGTTACAAACACAAGCATAACCTGTCACCATAAAAAAAAACTATAAAATCTCTTACATGCAAATAATTTTAACCATTAATAGTGGATGAATGTGCCTTACCTCTTCTCGATGAGGTACCTCGTCACCTCCAAGTTTCCAACGGCGCATGCGACCATTAGGGGGGTCTTGTAATAAGGATCTTGAACATCTACAGGAATCCTTTGACTAAAAGCCAGTTCTAGAGCCTCAATGTTGCCATTCTTCACGAGGTAGTTGATATTTAGGTAGATCTTGTCTGGTTTCTCTGTGTACCATGAGGTGTCATCAAGTACAGGATGTTCTGGTGGAAGATGTTCATCCAGTTGGCGGCAGTCTTCGGTATAGCATGTCTCCATCATGAATTCTGGTGGGCCTCCATCCTCTCGACGAGGCTTAAACTCCTGTGGAAGGGTACAAATAGGCATAGGGAGAACAAATTTTGGTTTCTTCTTGCCCTTTCCTTTCTTGCCACCCTTTTTCTTCTTGGGAATGTAGGACATAAGGAGGTACGGTTTCTTGATGTAGTTTGCACCCTTGATGAAGTCACTCACATTTACCATTGGATCTCTTCCAATCCCATGTAATGAGATCACTAACTCAAGTTGCTCTTGGTTGACCGGAGCACCTAATGTCGTTAATACCAAGCCAAATTTCTCAGCGGGAACCTTTGCGCTGTCAAAGGCTTGGAGGAGTTCACTTTCATGTTCATTAGACCAGTCGTGCAGGGTCAGAGCCCATATATCTGTCAAGACACTATCATCAGTATCTTTGACCTTCATTTTCTCAGCTTTTTTCAGTTCTTTCATAGCCGGTTTGAAACCAGCATCTTTAGCAATCTGGCGCGGCAGAAGACCTTCTATGTTCTTTAACTTGGCGTTGCTTCCTGAAAATGAAGCACATAAAATTACATGCAGTTTGACATGCAGTGTTGAAATAATTGGTGTCATCTTTGAGGTTGGGAAAACGATAGCACAAACAGGAGCCATTTAAATGGTTTTCTCGCCCTTGTAATGCAAGAAACTAAACCAAATTTCTAATTCGGAATGTATGCTTATTACCTTTCCCATATTTATGGGTCATGTATGTAAAACATGCATGATTTGGGACACATTGATCACATTTTACGACTGATTTCAGGATTTGTAAGGCCTAAAAGGGTTTTCCGACTACAGTGGAGTTTCGATCACTTTGAATGTTAACCCTCATAGTTTGAACACAATTAGTTTTTTTCTCATTCTAGACCAAATACTATGTAAAGACTTTTTGAGAGAAAAACTATTTGAACTTTTTGAAAAATGTAAACATGGTTCCCAACTTTTTGGTAGAAGATAATAGATTGTTTTGCATGAAATGTGTAAAATATATTTCTATGACCTCTCTGAGCCAGGAACTTGCAGCAGTTGACATTGCCTGTTTTTGCGGCAAAATGGAGGGCCGTGCATTCATCCACTGTAATCAAGCTTATGTCTGCTGAGAACGCAGACAGCAGCACAATCACCTGGGTGATGCACAAGGGCAAAAGAACGTTTTTAATCAAAAAGAACGATCCTTCCTTGCTAATTTGAATTTCCACAGAATATATGATATGTATACATTTTAGTGTAGCAGCTATTTCACCTCAAAAAAGCCCCCCATGGCAGCATAGTGCACTGCTGACATGCGTTTCTGGTCCAGGGCATTGGGATTCCCACCCCTTTTTAAAATGTCTCTGACAAGCTCCAGGGATCCAGCCTTGGCAGCTTCCATCAAAGCAGTAATACCTGTTTGCTATGGATACGAGAATAAATGTCATGACCAGTAGTTATTGACCCAAATACATTGGTACCTCGACATACGAGAAATTTGAGATACAAGTAATTTTTTTAGCATTCAATGATGTTATCAATTATAATATTTTAATTGAGCAGGGAGAGTGAGGGTGTAATGTTACTTCACTGTAAAGTTCAAGCTTGGGAATAATTTCACTGTGATACAACCACCAGTAGACCACAGCAATTCTACTCTTTTACATTTAAGATCAACCCAGTTTGTGAGGACACTACTGGGAATAATAAGATTTTCTATCGCTGAAAGAAATATATAAACAAAAATTAAGTCTCCTGTTTCTTTTGGTAAATTTGGAATACACTATATTGATGGGACAAAAATAGTGTTGAGAAGAAATCTGTCAAAATGCTGACAACATAGCTTTGTCCCGAAAAAAAAAATGGCTTCGAAATAGTTTTGTTTACAGAATTTAGACGGGACAAATCTAGTGATTTTTTTAGTACTATTTGCTGTTGATTTACATCGTCCAATCAAATGAAACAAAGTAGTGAGTGGTACAAAGTTCCATCAACAATTGATGACAGTAATCGAAATATGAACCTCATCTGCTGCATTCGGGTCAGCCCCTTTAGCCAGCATCATGTGACACATGGAGGCGCATTCTTCGGAATTTTGACACATCAGTTGAAAGACATGAGTCCCTTGCGATGAGACATTGTTGACGTCAGCCTGGTACTCTAGAACTGTCTCCAGGCATCGTATATGCCGTTTTGTGGAGTAGATGCAGTAGAAAAGAACCCCTAAATAGAAGGGGGAATAAAAACAGTTTCAACAACTGTTTTTTATACTCAGTTATATTTAATATGCTCTATTCATTTAACTGACATACATGTTAGCTCATCTTCAAGGAGAACAAACAGATAACTCATTGGAAAGGGTCTTGAATCTAATTAAATCTCTCCCTACAAAAACGTTTGGCTGATATTTTAACTTCTCTTTCAAGCATGCACCTTTCCATTGACTCTCAAATCGTGCAATTTTCAGTGGTCATTGATAATCCCCGATGATACATTGCGTATTCACTTTGATATATTATAAATGGTCCCAAAAAGGGCTTTAGGCTCGCTTATTGAACTTGTCTGGGTTACCGCAACTTTATCAATACTCGTCGAGCATTTTGATGAGCTGGGGTAGGTAGTGCCTTCAAATAAGCCTATTGATCGCACTTAAGTTGGAAAATACTTCCATTTAAGGAAGCGTTCATTTGCAACCAATTTTAGTGATGCAGTGCTGAAATCCCAGGCCAATTTATCCCCAATCATTATTACTATCTGAGTATTACATGTATAATACTCATCGTTTAACAGACTACATCACATGTGTCAAAGTGGCACATCATTAGTTATAGATGAATGTGCACCCATGTAAGTGGAGGTCACTGAGTTTTGTACTCACCTTTCCCCTCATTGTCTTGGATTCTCATGTCAGCATCATGCTCTGCCAACATTTTCACAATCCCATCATTACCCAGTTCTGTCGCTAACATGACCGGTGTGTGGCCCCTCTTATTTTGAACATCGGGATGCGCTCTCAAGGAGAGAAGAAACCTTGTCAAGTCTGAAGAAGTGGGGGATAAAACATAATGTCATGAACGCATCACTTGGATTCTGTTAACATTGAAATGAATTGCAATAAACTGGAAGAATTGCACTTTAAATTTACTATGATTGTTTTCCCGGTAAGACCATTCAAACTACTATATTTCCACGACTATAAGGTGCACCGCATTATAAGGCACACCCTCAATGAATGACACATTTTTATATTTTTCCCATATATAAAGCTCACTGGATTATAAGACGCCCTGTCTATTTTGAAGAAAATGTAAGACTTCTAAGTGCGCCGCATAGTCGTGAAAATACGGTACTTTCTCTGTCTTTACCTTGATTGTTGGCTGAAACAGCCATGTGAAGTGCCCCTCTTCCATTCTTTGGCTCAGTGAAATTAATCAGGTTCTCCACCCCGAGGTGAACCATCGTCTCAATCTGTGCCCTATCATTTTCATTGATGTACTGCAGCAAACGGTAGATCTGCAGCACCTGCAGGCGCATGTCTACCTCGCTGCCAGTCATGGTTGCGCTGCTGACCACAGATGCTAGGAAATGACAAAAGGCTCACAAACTGTTGATGAGATGCATTTAAGAAAAACAAAAAAACATCAATCCAACACTCTTAAATTTGGTCGAAAAACTGGGACAATGGGGGTTTATGTTGCATTTTGCCTTAGTGGTCATTAATAGAAATAAAAATGACAAGACGTTCATAATGGTAGTGAATGTATTATGCGATGAATTGTTAGTTACAGTATAATTTTGTTGGGTATCTATTGTGCTGGTCATCTCAAGTAAACCACATGTGAGAATAGTAAGTGCAGTTGTTGCTATTTTAATGGTGGTAGCCCATCTCATTGTCTGGACATTGTTCTTTGTGATATTAACTTAACAAACTCCAAAACTGCGATAAAATGCTTCCTAATATACTATCAACTAATGTATCAGGAGGTTGGTCCGGTGCCACAAGTGGTTAGCACGTCAGTCTCACAGCTCTAGGGGTCCTGGGTTCAAATCCAGGTCGGTCCACCTGTGTAGAGTTTGCATGTTCTACTGAATGGGTTTGCTCCGGGTATTCCGGTTTCCTCCCACATTCCAAAAATTTGCTAGGCTGATTGGACAGTCTAAATTGCCCCTAGGTATGAGTGTGCGAGTGAATGGTTGTCCTTCTACCCGTGCCCTGTGATTGGCTGGCCACCGATTCAGGGTATCCCCTGCCTCGTGATAGGTCAGCTGGGATAGGCTCCAGCACCCCCCGCTTATGAGGATAAAGTGGCTCATAAAATGAATGAATGAGAGAATGTATCAGCATTACATACATTGGCAAAGCATAACTCAACCGTCATCTGATGAAGTGGCACTTATCCACTTGTACAGAAGTAAGAGGTCATTTCAATTTATTTGGCTGTATAATGCATGCTTTTCATTGTGGTGGTCATATGAGAATTTCAGATGTTGACATTAAGATAACAAAAATATTTTCTAGTTGGGCAGACATTTTTGTAGGGCTGTTGTATGTAGGGTTTAGAGGCAGGGCCATTGCACATAATAAGGTGACGTCATTACTATAAACCTGTATGACGTGCATTTCGATAGTCATAACATAAACTATGGCGTGACGTCATAGCAAAACTGCCGAAACAAATCCAGGGCAATGTTAAAGTTGGAATCTAATTGCACATACCATCAACACTATATCCCGTTGTCAATTTAGTTAATGTACTTGTACATGTCCAAATTAAACAAAAAAGATAACATTAATTATAACACGCAAAGGATTAATCACAACACTCACCTATAGAATGAACGCACTGGTCCATTTCGGCTGACCACTGTCAACATTTCTTCTCAAGCGTTTCTCCATTAAAAAACATTTTATTCCGTCCGTTGTGGTTTATTTTTCCATTTCGAAGCGTCTTGCTTCACTTTGTTTCTTCTGTTGAAGGCGTAACTCTGCTCCATGGCAACGAAACGCACTAAATCTCGGCAATACAACGCGAAAAAAAAGAAAGGAGCTTTTGGTCAAATTGTCATTTTACATTGGGGATATTATGTTCAAAAAGAAAGACGATCTAAAAAAATGTATACGGCCCTAGTCGAATACATATTGACAACTTTGCTCAAACCTTTCCACGCTGTATGACGTCAGTTTACGCTTCACGGCGCAAAAGCAGAAAAAACATACTATATCTGATGTCTTTTAAGTTTGTTTTTCTATAAATAATAAGCATAAAATACATCTTACTAAGGGGTTCTTCTCATGATGTCTGTCACCTTATCTGTCCAAGCAATTTTAAGATTAGGTTTAAAAGTCTCAAGTGAGGAGATCGATTTACCTGGTCAGGAGCGCACTACAATTAGAGCCCATCTATTTATTATTAAAGGTATAACAACAACAAAAGGTACCCGTTTCGTACTCTTATATTATCTCCAATTCAAAAAATATATATTCCCCGAAGAACAAACGTGTAATATACTACCCATCATCCCCCAAACCTGTCTTCATTCTGCCTGTAAAGTTGTAATACCGTTTTTGATCACATAGTGGTGCTATAATGCAGATTATGAGACTAATGGGGCAACCTGAAATCTAAAATAAAATAATTTAATTTATATCGGGTCATATATGTAAAAGAGATATGCTATCTCAGCAATGCTGTGTAAAGTTAGAGTACAGATTTATACAAGAAGTATTTTGAAAGTTGTTGTTCAAATGGTAATTGTACTTACAGTAAATACAAAATAATCTGAATAAACCCATACATACTCGTAAAGGCCCATGTGGAAATTGTGCATCATGTATTTGGCACACATATTATGAAACATACAAAAATATACAGAACCTTGCAATGTGAAGTGGTAGCACAACAAAATATTACATGATAAAATGCTTTAAAAGATATTTACAATTCTTCCAGAGTTTACAATTCCACTTCAAACAATAATAAGGATGTTTCTTTGAAGGTAAATTTTCCTTTCAATGAGCAATGCTTTGATTTTAATGGGAATATTCTTGGTGCTCATTTAATAGCTTACTAAAAATAACTTTTTTTAAACAGAAAAAAAACATTAAAAGTATTGTTAGCTGCTGAATGGCTATACTGTTAGAATAAATAAATAAAGGGTACACTCAAAAACTTCAGTGTTCCCTTTATTTTTTGGTAGTAGTGTACATATTCTGACTTTAAACGACATTTTGGACAAAAAATGCCTTGAAACAGCAAGGAAAGGTGGTTTAAACATTGTCTCCCTCCCACTTATTTCCCTCAACATTTTTCTGGTACAGTTGGCTGTTTATGGGAAACTACTTGTGGTCAGAATCAAAACTTTGGCCTTAAAATATTGGTCATCATTACGAATGAATATTCTCATATGCTCCTTTCTTTGTGTCATCAAAAAGCTATGTTATTGCAAATAAGTAATATTCAAGTTTTTGGCATGAAATCCACATTTGTTACATTGTAAAAGCTTTGAAAACCATAATGACTTGTTGAGAATGAATCAAGTGTCTCCTTGAAGTTGTAAAAGAAAAATAATTAGGTACAAGTGGAATCTTTTTATTTAAAGTCCACAATTCCCTGAGAGAACCCCTTGTATCCTCTCAAGAGACCTTGAATAGCTTTAGTCTTCGAGACTGCCTGTTTGCTTTGTCCACGTAAAAGACTCCACGTTCTATTACTGACATCCATCCAATCATATTGTCTCATACAGCAACATTCCACTGAAGATGGTCAAGGGTTCTGAGGAGTAGGCCAACTTGCCAGAGACCAAATCGATACAAACAGTATCACCTTTCTCCATTGGCAGGATAATGTTGAAGACTGCTAGAGCTCCAGGTATGTGTTCTGCTTCCGCCATTGGCTTCTCCAAGCCTTCAGGCTGATACCCAGCTGAATCAACTCGAGCCACACCAGTGTTGGATTTGGATAATACTGCCTCGATCTTCATGTTCTTATGGCCCGTTAAAATTCCACTGAAAAAGTACCTCCCTCTCACTGGAGCAGTGAAGTAGCCTGTAGGACATACGATACAGACCAGGGGTGTCAAAGATGCGGCCCGTGGCACACTTTTTTAGCTCATTCATACTGCAAATACAGAATAGAGTCGTATTCTCTTAAACTGAATGTCAATGCTCATCTTTCAGTGCCATTAATGGTGCTAGACGTTACCAATCATAACACATTCACTCACTAGAATAGTAAATGTGTCCACTTAGAAAATATATACAGTCCAAATAATTAAAACATTTTTCTGTATGCAGCTGTATTTGATTTTGGTCTACTTGGCCTTGGAAAAAGAAAATGTGCATATTCCTACCTGTTCTTGGGTTATAGACATCGTTTTCATTGACAAATACTTTGTTAAAAGCAATCGTTCCAACACCCCTCATTGGTCGAGTTAGCGCTGTGGAGAATGAAAGTCTTGGCACATGGGCGTCAGACCCTGCAAGACCTTAAAGTGGGGGTGAGAGAAAAGGAATTTAAGTTTAAACAGATGAAACAGTAATGGGATCTTTCATGTGATGTTTAGTAAAAACAACACGTACCCTGTTCACCTCTGAGGCCTAGAAAATAAGATGAGAAACAAGTATTTAGTTAAAATGGCAGATTTCAAGTTTCTTGAAAGACGGAATTTAACCGTTATTTCAGACAGCCAATTGCACATAACGAGTGAAAATTGGTTGTTTCTACCTGGGGGTCCAGCTGGTCCTTGTTGGCCCTGTTCACCAGGAGGCCCCACTTTTCCTTGGGGTCCCAAAGCTCCCCCGGGTCCAGATAGCCCTCGCTCTCCTTTGGGTCCTGGTAGACCACGTGGACCTGGATGAAATAAATATTTAGGATGGATTTGGATTATGTGGGTTAAGTGATGTTACTTAGCAAGTTTTCAGTATGTTTTACTCCAATGGGGTTAAAATTGGAAGTATGTGTAGAGAGTGATTTGCACATGTGGACTAAATCTTGGATTTGACTCTAAAAATAACAATTGGTGTTGATATGAATGAATGCTTGAGTAGTGATTGACATAGAAACCATTATAAATAGTCAGCTGGGATCAGTACAGTTAATAGTAGAACATTGCTGGTTCGATAATAATGGTCTCATTCCTATCTCAACCAGCATCAGACCTCCGTGCCATTGTGTACATGTCTTAAATAAATAAAGGACATAATGTTTAAACACAGCAATTCCTCTTGAAATGTCCGAATAAAAATCTTTTGGAGCATCTTTTCTCAAGATCAATGGCTTGAGAAACCTGAAATCTTCACAGTATGCAAGAATATCTACTACACAATCTTAAACCTAGTGTAACTTGAGTTTTTTTTACCAAGATGTTGACTAAAACTCCTCTTTCACACAGTATATACGCTCTTAAGTGAACACTTGACAGTCCAAATTCTTTCTTTCTTCTATTTTTATATTGCCTCGCATTAACCAAACTGTATATCTTTTCTCAAAGTCAGTTCCCATGACATGCATCCTCTGAGTCTTACCCATGAAATCTTGTCGTATAAAATCATGGAACTCCCTTGTTAAGTCCAGTAGGGATGAGTTGAGCCTGTGTATCTTGGAGTGAACATTCACTAACTGGACATTTTGGATATTATCAATACTATGTCCTTGAGATGTGACTGTTACATTGAGCCCATTGACGCAGCTCCATAGTCCAGATACATGTTGGTTCAGGCCCTCCTTGATACGCTGCAAACTGTCTGAAAAAGAGTCGAAGCGCCCGCACAGTTTCTCTAATTTGGAGAAGCGGTGTTCTAGGCCATTGCTTGCTCGCCGACACTCTCCAATCTCTGTGACATAGTTACTTCTGATCACTTCAATATCTTTGCCAAGGTTTCCAAATCGAATGTTTGAGTCAAGGACGTGTTCGTCCAAATCATTCTTCAAGTTATCCACCTTTAACAAAAAAAGAAGCAGGTTAGACAGTTTTCGAGTCTATTTTTGTAAGGTACCACAGAGACAAAGCCAAAATATGTGAATGTTACAGTTCATAAAGTAAAGGTATGTTTAATTCCATATGTTTCAATGAAATAACACATAAAATAAAACTGTCGCAATGACACGTTTGAAATAAATATTTTTAAATTCTAAAAGGATATTAAAAATTAGGAAAACTATTTCAACAATTTGTTGTGCAATAAAAATGTACCAAAACAATCTCCAGTCGTAAATAGTTCATAGTACAAAGAAATAGTACCGTATTTTCACAACTATAAGGCGCACTTAAAAGTTTTACATTTTCTCAAAAATAAACAGGGAGCCTTATAATCCAGTGTGCTTTATATATGGAAACAAAAAATGTGTCATTCATTGAGGGTGTGCCTTATAGTCGTGAAAATACGGAATATCAGTATTAATATCAAAATCATAGCATTACCTCAGAATTAGTCTTTTCTTTAGTGTCAGTCAGATCATCTAGTGCGTACCCATGCGTCTGTATAGTGTTATCCATGCCCTTCAAAGTGTCATTAATGGAGCGGAATGTGACCATGAACTTAGATAGCTCCCCTTGGATGGACTTCAGATCGCCTCCCAATCTTCCATTGTGGTCAGTGTGACCGTTCAAGCGATTCTTTATATCTTTAATGTTGATTTTACACTGTTCGTTGCTCTTTTCCACTTCTTCTTTTAATCGCCCTACCTCTTCTTGAAGGTTCGAGCATACCTGGGAACACACTGTTTCTCCTGAATCCACCTTTCTACGCATATCGTTCAACTCGGTCTGACACTTATTGAGGCCGATGGTGGTGGAGTTGGCCAGTAAACGTAAGTCTTCCTCCACATTAGTACAAACAGAACAGTCTTCCCAATCCTGGCTTATTGTTTCAACTTCTGTGACTATCCTATTGAAGTTTTCACCGTCCTTGCCTGTCACAGCAATAATCTTTTTGACATCATCTGTTAGGTTAATAATCGTATCTACTAGTGAGTCACCTGACACAGACAAATCATTTAATCTTGTGTTAAATTTCTGGATTTCCCCTTGGTTTGCCACAACTCTCCATTCCAAGGTTTTTACAGTGTCTTCAGTCATATGGTCTTTTCCACTTCGCCCACAAGTGTCATTACACATTTTTGTAGTTGCGATTAAATTTCTATCCAAGATAGTTGTCACATTCTCCAGATGGATTAAACGTCGACTGTGATCTGTTACAGTGTCTCCAAGTACAGCAACGTCAAGCTCGATCTTTCCTATTTTGAAGCTATGATCATCCAGCTGACTCAATACCATGTTTTGTAACAGCGTTACATCTCTTTGGACGCTATCCTTTATATTGTTGCCGGTGTTAATACATCGTTGGTCAGTTTTTCTCATTGTATTGTTCATCCTCTTTTCCAACTCCCTAAGTTTTCCATTCATCCTATCCTCGGTCACCCATCCCTTTACTCCTCCGCTTCCAGACAGCTCCTTATCCAGTTGCCCTTTAATAGTGTCACATTTGCTGGCAGTGGAAGTGACCTGGATATCCAGATCTGACAATCTCGTCTCCATTTCGGTAAGCGTTTTGCAGCAAGTCTGGGAGTTTTCAGTCTCACTGCGAATGATTTGAAGCGTCTGCCTAAAATGTTGATCCATGGAGCTGACGATCTTTTCCAGGGCTCTTACTCTTTCTCTGTCTTCCTCTTGCTGCCTCCTCATGTCCTCCACACCAGCCTGAATATCAGAAAATGACAAATCTGTTGTTTCTATTGTCACAGTGTTGACTTTCATCAGTGTGAGAGATAACACATGCTCTCAACTCTTATATGCATGAAACCTCTTTAGGATTTCATTGTTGCTTTATCAAAATGTATTTCAATCACAGCAAAGTAACTCCCCGAAAAAGCGAGAAGTGCAACATAATACTTAATACTGAATTGAAGAAGAACAGGGAAAATAAACAGTGTTCCTACAAAGATTCAGACAAGCTAGCAACAAAACAAATAATTCTAAAGTACAAATATGCACACACATGTCTTTTTAATTTCCTTTAAAACTCTACCTCATCCAAACACTGCTTTTGAGGGGCACTGATAGGCAATGAATATCCACACGCCGTGTAAAGAACCATGAAAGGTGAACGCGGCCAGAAGTGACTCATTGTTTATGGAGAGCAAAGTTATGGCTTTAAATGGGTTTATACATTCTCCTCGACCTCTGGGGAGAATGAGAGCAGATCTTGATAATACTTCCTAGCATTACTTTACGCTACTTGCTTCCTGACACCAAGACATTTACTAATATCGCAGAAGAAAGGCACCTGAGTAAATAGACAGGTTCCAAAAAAGGCACCTAGTGTTAATCTAATGCCAACATCTATTTATGTATCATCAAGCTTCACCTGGCAGGCAGAGCAGGACAGAGTCACTCTTCTCTCCAATTCGGTCAGTATTTGTTCCTTGAGTGTGTTCAGTTGGTTCCCTTGGTGTCCTACGGTGGCCCCATCTAGGTCATTGCCTCCACCATTCTCTAAGTGGTTGTTAATGTTGAGCAGGGTCTGATCATGGACCTGTAGAAATATTCCAAATCAAAAGGTTTATGTGTAGTTTGTCAGAATCCTTGTCCATCACAGTGGATTAACTCATATTACACATGGGTATCACTAGGTTACTATATTACTAACCTACAGCACAGCAGTCATGGCATCTGTGAAAGCAAAGTTTACTGTGTAGTTTTATTAGAGCGAACTGGCCTATGCAGCATCTATCAATTTTCCAGAGTGGAACATTTCTACAATAAACTGAAAGGAATAAGCCTGCTTGGATGCTCAGATCTCTACTTGGAGAGAAATAAATAGCAAAGAGAAACTTCTAGAGTACCTTTATTTCTATGATAGTTTTTCTGTAACAAAGTAATAAAAACTATTTATTTATTTATGTATTGTTCAAGCAAGTAAAACAGGAATAGCTAAGGAAGTCAGTGAATTAAAAAAAAACATTTCTGCGAGGTTATTCATGTTCTATTTTTTTAAGTAATAAGTTTACCTGTGTTCTATTGTAGAGATGGTCCAGCTTCGTGTTGATGTTGTTTATCGTTTCCTTCATATGTGGCTGGGCGGAATCAGCTGGCACAACAGCTCCGTTTAGGACTGAACTGTATAAGACAATAGTTAACATTACCTTGAGTTACAAGAGCAAAATGCAATAAAGTGGCATTAAAGCCCATTTATTATACTTTTTCATCCCCCTATTTAGACTGCAAAATACGGTAGTCAATAAAGGGGCACTTTTCAGGCTATCTATCTTTTTTTTTAAAAGATAACTAGTTGGATTTTAAAGCAGGGGAAAAACATCCACATACAACTTCTGGTGTAGATCTTGAATAGAGGTGTGCATGTTCTGGAGGTCTTTGGCAAGGCCGTTGATTGTCTGTTCCAACTGTTTGACCTTTTCACTGTCACCTGTGTATAAAGAAAAAGTAAACCTGGTATTGGAAGATTGGTCACTGGACTGGAGACAGGTTAAAGAGACTTTGTGTCTGCATGTCTGGTATTTGGTAGATAACAGGTGGGGGAATGTGTTTATACAAAGTAAGAAGAAAAGTGTGGTGAATTGTCATTTCAGCATGTAATTAATGGCAAAGTGATTTTGGCATGCTCAGTAATTCTTTCTACAGAAATCAAAACAATATGGAACTCATAACAAACTAGAAAAGGCTTCCATTTTTCTGGGAAGACAGTTTAGTCAAATTCAACATAATTGACAAAGTGCTTTCTTCTTTTTGTAAGTATTGTAGGTTTCATTTAGATAACAGGAAGTAATTTGGAATTTAAGTTGAGATTGTGTGGTTTTGGCTGTGTACAGAATCTGTCTGCCTCAGTATGATGGTTTCCACTGGGATAACGGGCCACTGATTGTGGAACGTACTACATCATATCTAAAAACAAAGGTCTCTGTCATAAAACTATACTATGAAATACATTACAATGATATAATTTTGTTACTATTTTTCTATGAGCGAAGACATCTTCAATGTATAGGCTGTCTTCTTTCTGCTTGGTTATAATTTTGTGTATATAGTCTATGTATATATACATCTATCTCATTCTACACAAGTATGACAGCATTCGGTTCATTACCATTTCCATTCTGTCCGGTGCCTTGTGTGTGGCCTGTCTGTGTAACGAGTGGTCGCCCTCCATTGACTGGCCCCTCGTGGCAATCCTCTCCTGAATATCCATGGCAACATTTCCACTCCATTTCTGTAACCATCTTGTAAGCCACCTTGTACCTCGGCCTCCTGTATGTCCGGTACCTGAATTTTTAAGGAATTGCCTGATTAGCAAGATGAATGTAATATTTATATTTCTACGCCAAACTGCAGTTCTGCATATTTCTTGTGAAAGTTTACATTGTCATACCAAGCTGTAAAGAGGACAAATCAATGTTAGCATTCCCTTAAAATAAATGGAATAGTTTAGATGACTAATTTCAACACATATGTAAGCTCCAGATTCTTTAGATGGGACATTGTGTGACTAAAATTTGATGTTTTCATCTACATTTTTTAATCATTACTATAATATAAAGAAAACTAACTACGCATCATCCATAAAAACATAAGGCATGATAAGAATTTTCTAAAAACAACAGCATGGCAAAAAGTGAGGCCTATGAGACAAAACACATTCTACTTACAAAGTTGATCAGCAATCCACTTGGACATTTAAAGGAATGACATCACTTTGAACACTTAAAAGGATGAGATCTTCTTACCTCGCCTCTAAGTTTCCAGGTTTAATTTTAGGACAGCCGATAAGTGTTTGGGTTGAGGCTGTAAAAGTACACTCCGCCTAAATGAGCCACACACTGTCTTTCAGTAAGTTGAATGATGACTTTGCTTGTTACGCACCATTAAAATAGTCACAGGAATAATAATCATTATTATAAAAGAAAAAGAACCAAAAAAAGGGGAACGACAGGTTGTTTGGCAAGAAAAAGTAAAAGTTTGGCATGTTTCCTATTTCTATACAGTAGATTCCAATTGGGACTACTCAAATTTTAGCGTTCTAAACATTGCAATTGCTATTTCTTATTCACACTCCAACAAATCAGCTATATTTAGCCACTACTATATTTCCATGTCTTGCTGTTAGTGGGAACCTTGAATGCTTATCTTGGCAGGTTTTCCCCCTCATTAATGTCCCATTCAGATTTGTGATTGAGGACCATACACGTCTAAATAACCAAACAATACAGAGCCCAGAATTGGACTGGGAGTCCGAAGAAAGTTTTATTGGCATCGAATCAGGCTCATTAATGAGCGTTAAAGGCAATTGTTCAGTGGGTCGTTGCCTTTCTTAACTCTTCATAGGCAACACTCAAAGTATCGTATGCTCAGCCAGTGGAAAAGATCTTCATCTTCCAGCTCTCTGCAATTATAGCGTGAGAAAAAGAGACCTGACCTACTCTCGGAGGAAATATAAATATACATATCTAAAAAAAAAAAGCTGAAAAAGGTGGAGTGGAGGAAAATTTATGAAAAGAAAAGGACAAGAGTGCAAGATGTTATTCTCCAGTATGCTGTCGTTCTAACTGACGATGGCTGGAACTCCTTTTTTGCTCCATTCTTGTTTTAGCCTGGATTTAGGCCGTTGATTGAGGCAGCCACAAATATCAAGGAGGAGCCAGAGTTCACAACAATGGGGTTATTATTTCGATAGAACAAAAACATCGGGAAGGCTTGGTGAATGCTTTCTCTAAGCGGCTAAGATCCACATTTGGAGAAAATCACGAAATCCATTCCATCTAGAGTTGATTTGTGCTTCAATTCAAGACACCGGATATTCTCCAGACAACACAGTGATACATATGTGGTTTCGAGTACAGCACTTCCTTATTGAAATCAAATCTTTGCGGTGTAAGCATTTACATAGTGACATTCTGGCAATACAGCCGGATAACCACAAGTGAGATCCTCTCTGACCAGACACTCCTGAAAGATGACTTGAAATTAAAACTGTGCTAAGTGAAATGAGTATCCTTAGACAGGAAAAGGCAAGATGGTGCCAATAGACAGGATACATACCCGGGCAATAAAAGCCAGGAAGTTAATGAGGAGCTACATATTTATTTGAATGTGTGGGAAATTGACTGAAAATCCCCAAAGGTTGTACCGGTTTAAATTTGAAGTAGGGGATTTTTGGGTGTGTTCTTACTGTTAATGTACTCTTTGGCCTCTATACTCTTATTTCAATTTTTAAATAATATAATATACATATCAGTGAGCGACTAGTTGGAACGTGAGCCTGACAGTTTTGGGATCGAGGGTTCGGTTCCGGGTTCAGACCTTTCTATGTGGAGTTTGCATGTTTTCTCCAGACACCACCTTGAAAGCTTTTAGTTTAACCTGACAAGTTTCACATTGCATATTTTTTCTTGGAATTTCATGTGTTCTACAATAAATCAACTAGTTATTTGTTTTTTGTTAAAATCCTACTTTCCTAAATACAGAAGTCATAAATATTTTATGGAGGCAACAGTTTTGGCCCTGGAAAATACTATTTCATGAATCCCAATGGGAAAAATTGGAGTTACGCAATGAATTGCATGCTTGAACCTAGGGGTTTCAGTGTGTGTGTGTGTGACAAATAATAATAAATACTTACGCTACTCGAGGACACTGACCCCAGGTACAACGCTGGTAGTCTGGTTTAATATATGTCTCCACGCCATCTTCCATCACACAGCTAACGGTTCGAGTTACCACGTAAGCACACCAGTTCCTGTGATACCACACAAAAAAAAAAACAAGCTAAAGGAAATGACAACTAATGAGTGTCCCGATTTACAAAAACATACATAGAGTCAACCTGCTCACAATGGTAGTATTTATTTCTCAGAAAAACAAGGAAAAAAACATAGATCAAATCTCAAACCATGCTTATTATTTTGTACATTCAATAGGCTTCCTGGTTAAAATGTCAGATTGGATCAAAACAACTTCACTAATTCAACAATAGATATTATTGTATGCCTTTTCTAACACTCTATGTTGGCTTTCTCCAAAAAACATACACATTTGCAAGCAAAAGTAATGGTCAACATAAAGTTTACCATATTTTGGTTTATGATAACATTAGATTGGTTACATTTATTACACCATTTGCCAATTAATAACACTAATAAATTATAGGAATACATTATAAGTTTACTATACGCCGCAAAATCCATGCACACACTTGCCTATCACTTGCTATACTTTAGTTTCTTTTATTACATTTTAATTTTACTTTTGCTGGCAACTCAGCTATGATGGTGTGGGGCCAGTAATCTGCCACCTTGCATCTGGAATCATCAGACATTTTCTGCCACCACAAACACAGCTGCCACTCAGCTTTGTTATGTTCTGTGGTTGGTTCCCATTGTGTGTGTTTTGGACATTCTTAGAGAGGGGAAATTTCTCCATCAGGACTTAAAATGGAAAACCGAAGAATGGAATGAAGAACATCTAAAATAGAGACAGCTGTAATAAATCTGTCTGGTCCTTCTATATCTCCACTGTCTTAAGGACATAGTCTTTCAGTGAGTTGCCTCTAGCAATGTATTATCACTTTTCAATGGCTTAGAAGCAGAAGCAAAAATCCAGTTATCCCACTCGACAGTACACAGACTATCCACGATAGAATGTAAATAATCATATTTCTTATTTAACAGGTACATGTCTCTTCAGTTATGAACATACAGACATGATTTTTCCCTTCTTTGGAGTGTGCACACAGGACTCATTCCATCCTGAAGGCCTTCTGGGTCCCAAGAATTGTCAAGAGGAGCATTTATATTTATACAATGATAATGTTGTGAGCTATACATGTGAGCATCAAACACTCTCACAAGGGCCATGTGTGGTGCTGGAGGCTATCCCAGCCAACTACATGTAGTAGGTAGGGGCCACCATGAATTGGTGGTCATCTGATCACGAGCCACCCAAAAGACAACCAAAAAAACACAAGTAAAATTAATAAATATTACTGTTGTGCATCTTTGCACTTGTGTTTGTTGTTGAATAGGTTACACATTTGCCTTCTTTTTCATTCTAGGTGAGTGAGGTCAAGCATTCCACACTGTAATCCAGTAAATCAACATTAATGCCTAAATCTGGAAAGAAATGGCTTTGTGTAAAACAGAGGTGAGCCCTTACTGCCAGCAAGGCTTTTTGTGCTAACCTAAACACTATCAAATGTACTGAACACCTACTTCATTGAATACTACTACTACTGAATCTCTGGTGTATGAATTAACAATCTAAAAAATGTATGGAATATCAATCAAGCAAACCTAAAGAAAATCTTAGAATCACATTTTTTACCCACTAAATATGACACTTGCAAAAAAGCCCATAAACTTCTCATATAGTCCAGTACAGCTTTCATTTTCTGTTATAACTTTTGTGTGTTTTGTTTTGCCACTTAGGTTTCCTTGGAACCAAATCACTGTTGGATAGCTTTTTACCTCATCCAACTCCAGAACCCCGTGCGACCCCAGTGAGGATAAAGCGGTTCTGAAAATGGATGAATGAACACCACAGAGGTACAGGCAATTCATTTGCTATCCTGAATGTATTTAGTTTTTTCAAATTCGTATTTTTGTAGATTGTTGATGTGTAAGTGACAAGGCGTGAATATTCAGATGGAATGCAATCTTAAAGTGACCATGTCTCTACATCAATCTCATTGACTAAACTCATGTATCTGTATGGTACTTCAAATGTACTTCCTCATACCAAGTGCATGTTAGCCATCCCCTGAGCAAACCACTTTTTCCTCCCACGAAAGTGTATGACAAGCTGTAGAACATCATTGGTAGAATCCTCCTTCATTATATCTGATGGGATCACTCTTCCGTTAGTCATTTTCCACATACCAGAAATAGCCTTGTGGCACCCACAAAAAAATATCAAGAAACGGCATTCCACAATAATTTCCCCATTTCAGCCTTAGGGCAGGTCTGGACCTTACTATGTCCGAATATTATAGCATTTTAAAATTTACATTAAATAATAGATATCCAGATAAAAATAATATTAAATATACACCCAGAACCTTTTGAAAGAATATACATTTCGGAGCCATCACTGTCTAACTCTCGTTTCCCAGTTGTCTGATCAAAATGAGTTTCTTTATCAGCTTTTTTTGTTTGTTTATCAGCCAATGAATACTCTTGGATAAAGTCCATAAATCGGCCTGATATATCAGCTGAAAAATATCTTGGTCCACTTCTACTTACAAGTACGTAGTATGGAGATATATGTACAATAATATTTATACCTCCGTACAAAGGAATTCATCAAAACACGGGTCTTCACGTTGAATCAGCTCAATTACCATCCATTAAGACAGTTCAGATCAGTGAAATAAATGTCCCTTAACTTGATCTAATATTTCTGCTCACAGGGCCATAACTCACCATGTGTCGAACAACCGCACTTGGCTGAGTATCCATTAAATCCAACTGCATCTTAAATACAAGACTGTCATTGAGCACACCAGTGTTCTGGGAAATCCACCCTAACATATTCTGTCAATGACCTATTGCAGGGAGAAATCTGGGTAAAGCAGGAGTGTTTAGTGAAAACAGTGACACAAAGGGCAAGTGGATGAGTAAATGAAATGGGAAAAATGGGGGAATGAAGCTGAATGCTTAAACAAAGAAATAACTAAGCAGTCCCTTTTGTTGTGATGTACCTTTCATTTGCCTTCAAGGGAGGGCTCTAACAGCAACTTCAATGAAGGGGTGTGCCTCTATGTTTGAACTATGACCTAGGGTCAAGTATCCCTTCAGTGTCGATGTAAAGGTATATCACTGCATACACAGTTGTATACACTTGAGTGGACACACTCAAGCTTGAGTGATTGCATGCGGTTTAACATAATGGAAGAACACACATTCTTCCATTTCTTTCCAGGGGTTTTAAGCGTTACTACGCACGTGCATACACGCATCCCCATACACACATCCACACTATTCTCTGTTTGGACCTTTTCCAAAATCTAGGGACAGCATGACTGTGTAAACCTTTCTTAGATTGTTTAGCCTAGCGTTGACTAAGATATACAGAAAGGATCCATGATATAGCCTTAGTAGCTTTGTCTACACACGTCAGCAATGGGACAACTAAGAGGCGTGGGTTGGGAGTGCTTTAACTTTTGACCTATTATGGAAAACATGCTTTTAAAAAATTGTTTTTGGTTGAGCTTTAACAGAAATGTTGGGCAACACATTACAATACAAGTTCACTCACAATGCACATTTATTCAATACATTTTTTTTAAATCAATTTACAAATGCTGAAAGTTAGACAAGAGTTATTTAGTCTACTATGGCTGGAACTCAAATAGATAATATTCCCACATTTTCAGTTACATATATAAAGAGATTTGTCAACTGTCCTAATTTGCAAAAAAATCAAACGGACTGAATTTGGATGAAATCCAAGATTTGGCCAGGAAAATCCTATAATTCGACTATAATTACCTGGTAACATTGCAATGCCTGCTGGTATGCCGTCCCTTCTGACCAGGTCAGGAAAAACACTATACTGCACTGCATGACCCCACCGATGAACTTTATATTTCTTGGTTAAATAAATTGTTAACATGACTCCTGGAAAGTAGTACGTTACATAAGTATTTGAATTGCCTCATGTTTGTGACACCCTCTATATATTTTCTTCCCATTCATTCTCAAATTCATATTCGAATATTACGCCCACCTATGGTTTCGGAGTATGGAAGACAAATACCACTAAAACTCAATTTTGTGTTTTGAACCGTATCTCAATTTAGTGTTTTCAACCATTTAGACAACAACAACAACCGAGTAGAGAATCGTCATTATTTCCAATCTGGAAGAAATTTACAGAGTTTTGCGGTTACTGCAACCCAAAACGCCATCTCCATCTAAATGATATGGACATCTGGAAAAGTTTATGCATTTTCTCCCCTGTTACCGGTCTCGTGTAAATGGCCCTTCAAATACTTTGTTTAAATATAGATTACGTAATGTTGATTAATGAAAAACGGATAACATAATCAATGTTCATTATGACGAATCTAAAATGGAACTTTCACGTGGCATTCTCCTTCTGATTAAGCCCTCAGAACAATGTTTCAGATCTTAATATCTGCCAAGATTTTTTCTACGTACCAAAACACTTGATGATTTTACCAGTGCATCCGGAAACTTAGCTTTGGCTCCTTGTGTTTGTTTTGCTTCCCCTGTATTTATTTTACACTTTGTTTGTGGATTTTGAGAAACCTAAATATTTTTTAGTTTTTCACCACTTGCCTGCTCCATGTTTGTTTTGGGTCTTTGCGTCCACGTTTCGGCCCCTGTTGCGAACAATTGTTTACAGCAGCATTTATGCATTTTGTCAATTTGATTTTACTCATTCACCATTAAGGAAGAGGGACATTTTGACAAACTCACTCTTTGCAGTTATTTGTGCCATCTGGTGGCATTCCCATTCCAAGAAACTGTTAGCGTCAGTTGTCTAGTGCTATTACTCTATTCTCGGGGTTAGGCAATTACAGTACAGTATGAACCTTTTTAAGGTGCTGTAGATTACTTGCAGATTTGTGTTATTAGTAGCTGGGCCTGGTTCTTTATTTCCTGCCAATGGTGTTGGATCACTGCATTGTGAACCCCCCCTCACCTCCCAGTCCAATTTAAAAGTTTCCGTAGGTCATAACAACATATCTGTGATGTGCTTTCATCAAAATATACCAAGTAGAAAAACATAAGCACACTTTCTCCCTGATATTAAGCCTCTTGAAGCTTAGCCTGTTTTGAGGGGCTGATCCTGTCTCATGAAAATGGACAAGCTCTAAGCCTTCCTGTTCTACTGCAGAACAAATGGTGAGTAGGGCTTTCATCGCTATGATGACGAGAAGTGCCAAGCTAGGCTGAACATGGAAAGCAGCTGCAACTTGCAAAAATGCCGCCAAGGTTGAGAGATTGCATTAAAGACACCAATTTCAACCCTTTGCTTTACTTGCTATACTTCACCAAATAATTAAAGCTATATTATATTTGAGCCTATCGATATGATACAATTTTGGGTGTCTAATCAGCCTACCCTACATGTTTTTGAAATGTGGGAGGAAACCGGAGTATCCGGACAAAACCTACACATGCAAACTCCACACAGTTAGACCGATCTGGATTTTAACCCAGGACCCCAGAGTTGCGAGGCGGAAGCATTATCCACTCATCCTTCGGGCCTGTCATCCAATCAGCAGTCGTATATTTTTTTATTTATAAGTTTCCTCCCAGAAAAAAAGGCTCAAATTGATCATTAGCAGATGGACAAATTAAATATTTCCATGCCGGATCAATGGAACAATCCATCTGGTATGCCATCTTATAATTCCAAACTCTCTGGGATGAGCCATATTACTTATTCCAGGAATGTTATTGAGGCATGCAAGTCAATTAAAAGAAGAGAAGACTCTTTACAGCTTTATAACAAAACCAGCCCAGTTCATCACAGTGACACTGACAATAAGCGGTCTTAATAGATGTCTGCTGGATGTCTTCACTTTATTCAAGCACCTTTAGCACTTGCAGCCTACTAGACACATCTGTCAAAACACATCATTTGAGTTCAAACAGATGTCAGAGGGTCAACCTGCAATGTATTCTTCTTTCCCATCTTGGTTTCCATGTGGTGTTTTTTGTTCATAGGGACTCAACCATGCAGACCCCTACTTGTTTTAGAGAAAGGGGGCTGGCTGGCTCGATACTAAATACTAAAGTGAAAAAAAAAAGCAGAATCTTGAAAAGTTACTCTTTCTTTTGTTTTCATTTCATTCGAAAAAGTTCCATAATTCTCAGTATTATCCTTTTTAGATATAGAGCTGTTGTGTTTATTTGATTTAGCAACGATAAAGCAATAATATTATTCAAGAATGCCGTGCCAAGTATTGACAGAAAACCTATACAATAAAAATCTACACAAAAGAGGTACACCAACCAGGTACTATCACTCAGGAAGTAAAAACAGAAGCAGTTGACTCTTCTGAGTTGCTGAAAGAAACCTAATAGAAGCTCATATTTCGGGAGCTCAACCTCTAGACACTTTTTCTTATACAAATACACATACACGCGTGTACACACAAAGTGCAAACATATGGTAAGCACCAATGCAGCTGTATACCACATGTAATGCTATAAACTGTCTGTCATTCTGTTGTGGTGCATGTATGCGTTTTACTATGAAATACGCACATATGCATGTACTTACAGTACAGGATAATCCTTGACTGGCTCAGCTAAAACTAATCATGCTATTCATTCATACAACAAGCACAAGGCTATCCATGACATCATGTCGTTACTCAGTCTAAAGGTAAATAAGCACAATTACTCTGTAGCACATACTAATGACATACCGTGGTCCTGCAACAGCACTAACTGAGACCAAGTTACTCCAAAGTTAAGTTTGACTTTAGGGGCATTTTTCATTTTAGTAGCTTTGGACTTGACTTTATTAACTTTGCTTCAAAACACAGATCAACTTCAGCTAGTCATAACGTTTACCAGAGTAATAAACTACTAGTAGAGAGGCCAGTTGAGTTCTTTCCTAACCCCTCGAAACACTGTGGTCATAGAATGGAGACAGTTCAGTTATATGACTGCTTAAAAATGTCTCCAGTGTTTCCCGTAAATTACACACCACTGTGCATCAGGTGTCTATCTAGCCATTCATTTCCTATATACCACTTAACCTGTCCACAGTCATAAGGTGCTGAGACTTATAACAGCAAAAGCTAAATACACTCTGTACTGTTGTCAGTCATTGCATGTCACTCACATGGCACATAGAGTCAACCATTCATTTTCAAATTGACATAGTAAGTCAGTGGGGAATTGAAACCAAGCTGCCTGAACCAAAGCGATTTAAACATAGTACCACACCAACTATGGTTCTTCTGATTATCAGGTGTAATAAAAAATAAATGTCAGATTAGTGACGACTACGTACTCCATTTGATGAGATTCAAGTTTGGATTGTTTATTTTTGCGAGATTGGTATACTCTCGGATGAGTGGTTAGTGCACGGGCCTCAGAGTTTTGAAGTCCCAGGTTCAAATCCAGGTTGGTCCACCTGTGTGGAGCTTGCATGTTCTCCCTGGGCCTGCGTGGGTTTTCTCTGGGTACTACGGTTTCCTCCCACATGCCAAAAACATATATAGTAGGCTGGTTTGACAATCTAAATTGCCCCTAGGTATGAATGTGAGCGCGAATGGTTGTTTGTCTCCTCGTGCCCTGTGACTGGCTGGCCACTTATGCCTAAAATCAACTGGGATAGACTGGGTTTGAAAGGTGTTTTGTCAGCACGGTGAATGAGTGATTTAATCTGTCCCTAAATCAACAGGGTTAAACTGCAGCTTTTCCATAGTCCTGAACAGGATAAACAGCATTTAAAGGCAATTGATGGATAAATGGGTGATATTTCCTCAAAGAAATAAGCATTGATGACATATTTCTTTTCCTCATTAGCAAATGTTGCAAATAAATGAATATGCAAGAAGCATCCTCATTGATATATTGTCTATATTATCTGACATTTTATCCTTTGGTGCGCAGAGAGATGTTTCTCTCTCTTATTTTAAATGCCTTAATCAGCTAAAAAAAACACCAGGAAACAATCAATCAAAAAAATGTGAGTGAAAAATGATTAAAAGCACATTTTGTTTGTAATAAACACCATTGGCAAGTGAGAACATTTAGTGTTTTTATTTTAAATGTGCAATTTAAATACCTAATTAAATTTTGAAAAATATCTATATTTACAATATTATATATTATATAATGTCATTTTTAATAAATAAATGCAAGCATGCATACATACATAAATACATACATGCATAAAAACAAATAAATAGATAGATAAATAAATAAATATATAGATTAATAAATAAATAGACCAATGGATAAATAAATAGACCGATGAATAAATAAATAATGTTTAGTGTATTCCATACGTGGAATGGTTCATGTATGAATCAAAGAATGTCATAAAACTCCACAGTATTCTTGGGTATAAACAGCATGTGTGCGCCACTAACCTGTGTCTACTAGCCGCGCGCTGCCCATTACGAACCGCGGGGTCCGCATATCCAAGACCCCACGACAGCCTCGCTAAAGCAAGAGCGATCAGGTAAAACAACATCCTCATCTTTGGGTCCATTGTGGCTGCCTGTCAAAGTCTTTCTTCGTTGGGCGTAGAGTTAATTCCCCCAAAAAGTACAAGACGTTACCGACAGCTCAATAATGATGGCGTTACAAGATGAGAGGATCCTCTGAAGTCAGTCAAGTGCATTTTTAACTTCTTACTTGTGATCAATGGATGGAACAGTGGCTGTGGAGTAAGTCCTCCTCAGAGGCAAGTAGGGGAAACTTTTCTGCGTCATTTCTCTCTCTCTCTCCCCCTCTCTCTCTCCCTCTTTCTTGCTCCATCCCTCCCCCTCTCAAACCACCCTGTACACAAGCATTAAAAACCCCATTATAGTGAATCACTAAAAGTATGTGAAGCTAAAGCAAACAATTCCTCCACTATGTATTTATTTTTTTGTTCCCTTGATCCTAGCGTGTACATTTATTAAGTCTCTATCATTCACATTTATTCTTTCATTTTTCTTCATGGCCTACTTCATTGAAAGCAATAGTTTTTTTTTCAGAATTATGTCTTGTTATTACTGCTGCATCTGCTTAAAAAACGGACAAGCACGCACACACACACAGACACACACACACACACACACGCAGACACGCGCACACAGACACACACACACACACACACATAGTAGCACCTCCTTATCTTTTGGATAAGGAGACTGTTTTCTGAGTGTGATTGATGCTGTTGTCCTTGCTAAAGCCGTGAGAGAGTTGAAGTCCAAGCCATGATTAACATTTCATTTCTATCCACTATCCGCTTCTTTTCTGCTATTATCAGAGTACAAATTGAACAAATAGATGCCAAACATGATAATACTACAGCTGACCATATTTATTTTAGTTCCCCTCATGACATTTTCAAACCATCTTAGATCCCCTCATGAAATGGACCTTATCAAACCATCTCTCAACCATTTTTTCAATTATTCATTGCAAGATAAATTCTACTGAATTGCTCAAGAAACTCTAGATTCCTTTTGCCATGTTTGTCCCTTTTATTTCGAACTACAACTTTCTTACTCAATGTAAGCTGTGCATCCCTTTCTTTCCAGTTAAGGGGCAATGGCCAGCTCAGTAGTCCACCCGTCGGCTACTAATGAGATCAGCTGCTCTGTCACAGACTCCATGACTCCCCATTCGGAGTGTTGCCAGGCTCACTGAGGGGGATGAAGTCTCTAACACAAACATCTAGCAGGTAGTATGGATGATATAAAACAGAAACATTAAAAATCCACTGTAACTAATTCTGGTTTAACTTAAATAAATGAAAGATTAGACATGACACATAGCTAGTGTGAGGATGTCAAATTGAGGTTCATTTTCTCTTGTCGGTAAATCTAACAGACAGCTAAAAGATGAATGTGTACACCTGTGATGCAGCACAGGAAAATGAATGACAGTCAGCCATTTTTCAAAAACTAAGAGAAAACGGGTTTGGAAAATGACGCTTATGTGTTTTCAATTTCTCTTTTGTAAGCAGCATGAGGCTGGAAAACCACCAAATTTGGCATAGAAACTCAGAACGTGCTTAGGGAGTGGGGGTTAGTTAGGGGGGGGGGCATTAAATAATGACTTTAATGTGTTTTTATTTAAGTTTCAAAAGTTCATTCTGAAAAAGTGTCATTGAACCGCGTCAACAAACAAAAGGTCATACACGTCAACATCTGGTTGGTCAGTAACCTGAAACTTTATTGTCATTGCCGTTGATTTGACCGTGTTATTTCAAGTTCACCAGAGCTATCGTTATTCTCGGATTCCTTCCAGTGGCTCCCTTCACATTCATTCTCGTCACGCAAATATGTGGATTGGAGTTCAGTCCACTGCCATGCGTTTACATGACTATCCAAATAGCAAGCTGACATTCGGGATATTAAAAAAAATGGTGCAGAAAGGAGAATTTCTTTTTGAGATTGTCAGTTTCTGACATTTTAGTTCACCAAATAAGTTTACCAAATAAGTTTTTCAATTAATTTTCAATGGTTATTTCATAAAAGTTGAATTTATAATTGTGAAAAGAGGTGCCTTAATGAAAATGGTCAGTGAGAGTAATATTTGTACATAGTTATACGTACAGTGATTCATTTTATTCATCAGCACTCCAAAACTCAGACAGTTTACATTTTAATTGAGATTTTTGTAGATCAGAAAGATCTATGAGGCCAACATGTTAGCCACTCACCTCTAATAGTTACTGGTAAGGACGTGAAACAGAAGTAAATGGAAAAAAATCCAAGCAAAGTGCATAGGATTTTACTGGTGCGTTAGATGGTGGTGGCCCCAAAGTTCATTTGAACTAACAAAAGGAATTCATATAAGGGCAGACAAAACAAGATAGACTTTAGACTCGAGAGGTGTCAGACATGTTTGAAGATGAACAGCAAAAACAGCAACACGCCAGAACTGAGAAACCAAATACTGTACCCTAACATGACAATCTGATGAAACACATGTGGGTAGAATACAAGGTATATTCACCCCAAAAGTACAGATACAAAAGACAAGTCCAACATCAGCTATGGTAGGAAAGTGAAACCTCAATAATATATGAACCTAAGACTTTTAATTGATTGATTTAGTCTTGTTATGGTCTTAACAGATCTAGGTTTTGTTCCCGTCTCAGTCTCGTCTGGGTCTTGTCTTGATTTTGACTAACATGAGGGTGGCTTTACAATACATATCTGGGCATTGAAATCTTTGCATATTTGTTGTGTTTTCCTAACTTCCTCACCTTATCTCTGTCTCCTTTTTGTATTGGTGTGTGTGTGTGTGTGTGTGCATGTGTGTGGAGGGTAGTAAAATAATATTATGTATATAGTCAGATTAACCAACTGGTAGCATTAAGAATCTTCATGTATTACATACAATTTGTGTCTCTATTAAGTTAAATGTTGCACTACTTAGGCAGTTCCAGGACTCTTCAGATATAAATTAAAATTTCAAAACTTTATCCCAACCTTTCCCCTATGGCCTTTGCTACGTATAACCCTCCAAAGTGTTGAAAAAAGGTCACAGAGGAGGTCATTCAGTTCTCCACCCTACGACTAAACTTAATGGTCTTCATCCTTGAGGCTAAACACAAGCAGGTACAAGTAGCACAAAAGTGGGACCCATTACTTTGTATGACTTGAGGATCTGTGGTCCTTAATTTACACATTTGTTGTCATAAAGTCCAGGGTTAAAATTATTTCCATCACTCGAACGCTTTCTCACGACTTTTGAAGGAGTAACATACTCTGGACAAGTATGCAGTCAGGACAGGGGGGGAATAAAAATAACCTGCAGATAAATTTAAGTCATAAAAAGCCACTGAAGTTCATGATAAAAGACATAAACAAAATACCTGTAAAGTAATACAATGGGAAGTGTTTCAGGATGATCCCCGTTTCCTTGAATTTGGTACACAGCTTTTGCTCTCAATACACATGGTAGTTACTAAATATAAATGACATCTTCCCTAAAAGTCAGTCTACTCAAAGGGTGTTTTTGGACCAAACTGTCAACAACAATAAATAGAAATCATTGGCTTTGTTTTAGGACTCTTGAGTAAAGCCCCTTGGGAAGATTAACATTCCTCTGGGAGGGGACCAATGGATTTGTGTGCTTATAAATAGTTGGATTGTGATATACAAAAGAAAACAAACTGCAAGTTGCCATGTTTAGCTGCATAACAAATGAGTTGCTGACGCCTTTTTCTTATTACTAGTTAGTATTTTATTTTATTAGATTTTTTTTTAGTATTTGTATTTTATCTTAAGTCTATTGTTCCCATTGTGCCCCATTCCTTTTATATCTACTCCCACTACTTCCACCGCAGCCTTTATCTCGACCTTTTGTGTGTGTGTGGTGTTTGACCGGCGCATGTTTCCGATGCTTTGCATCTGCCATGTTGACATTCTTCTAAGGCCTGGCCCGCATTTCACATTTGTACAGGTCAGGCCGTTTTGTTTGCGTTAACTATTATGGGACACCCCCAGTTGTTATTTCGTACTTTGGAGGAACTTGACTATGCTCGAGTGGTATGTTCTGTTGTTCAAAAAAAGACTGGAGGCTCATGGGAGGTATCTGTGGAGTATAGTTAGGCCAAGGTTCTGTCAAGCTTTTGGACTCATTTGAGTTCTGCTGAACTACTTCATACTTAGAAGTCAACCTGCATTCATTTGTCTTGCAAAGTGTCTCTGGCAAATACACAGTAGTGTTAAACAAACCCAGACCCCTTAACACACACAAAGGAGTCAGTTATTGTGAAAGTTATATTATGAAATCATAATTTTAAAAGAAAACTCTGTGAGAACCAAATCCAAGTAAAATGAAAAATTCATACCGGAAAATACCCATATCATAAATATTCACAAGAATGTAAAATACATATGATAAGGATGACAGATTGAAAAACCAGACACAACCTCGTAACACAGACAGATTGGGTTGAAATTTAACATGCTCACCATCCTAAGGGACCCCAACCCTCAAGTTCAATGATATTCATTTTCTGAACCGCTTTATCATTAAGGGACATGAGGGGTGCTGGAACCCTTACTAGCTGACTTTAGGCCAGAGGCAGGGGATAAACATTCACACTCACACCCATACCTAGGGGCAATTTAGAGTGTATAATCAGCCTACAATGCATGTCTTTGGAATGGAATGTGGGCGGAAACCAGAGTACCCGGAGAAAACCCACGTAAGCCCGTAAACTCCATACAAGTGGATCACCTGGATTTGAACCCAGGACCCCAAATATGTAATTTTTGCTGGTGTGCAGGAGAATGTGTTGGAAAAAAAAACGCAGTTTGGCTTGCAACGCAGTTAAAATCAAATCACAACGCACAAAACACATGAACTAATTAGTACACACACTTTAAATTATGTTATGGACTAAATAATAGTGAAAAAAATGTGTATTTCTGTACTTCAAATATTTATTCATTTCACTGCTGGAGACTAAATATTTTTAATATGCAGCATGCAAAGTTTAAAAACCAACTTGAGATTATTGCTTCATAATCTACAGGTAATAACTGTAAGTATTTTCAGTTTTGCATTAATCATGAAACATTTTTCTATTTTAATTAGGACACCTATAGGAATAGAAAACAGATGCTTAACAATTTCAACTATGTAACTGAGCTTCTTCAAAATAATAACATATTTCCTCCCGCAAGAATAGTAGCTAGGTATATTTAACATGTATTTAACGTGTATTTATGCTGAGCAGAACAACAGTTAAATCATTCCTCCACATTGAAAGTTATTATATATGTCATTAATTAGGGTAATAATCCCTAATGGCCCCCATGCATATACTCATATGTCAAGATATTGCTGTAGTTTTCAAACAGTATGTAAGGAAAGTTTCTTTTGGGTATTGGACTGGATGACTGACTAATTGAATATGAAAGCTTTATATGTATGGCTTAGCAGCTTGTAACGAATGTCTCTAAATGTGGTGATGAACAGTTAGTGAAGCAGCAGAACCTGCTGCTAAGAAACACTGCACAAGACATTATTGGCTGCTGTCCAAAACAGTTACAGGCAATAAAAGGGAAAAAAATAGGGAAATAAAACGCTAAACCATTGAAGGAAATATCAGACATTATTTCTATGGATTCATAACAAACCAGCCGGCATTTAAGTATGAAAACAGATATTCTTTAAAGTCATTTAACAGACATTTCTTTTACAGGTGCAAAAACCTGAACAAAAAAACAAAACTAAAAAATAAAAGAATACTTTTCTGTGACATGAAAGCTGAAAGGATCCGATAGCCTAAAACACTAACACAGGCACACTTGTGTTTATTTCCCCAAGATAAGCCCCCTTCCTATCACATGTGGAAATAAATAGACTGGTTCTTTCTATCTATTCTGCCATATTGAAGCTGATGTCCCAGTCTTACTGGGTGGAGCACAGGGGAAACAATTTCTCTGGTATTATCCCTAATTACCCTTATCAGTATGCATTTTTCTTTGTTAGGTCACCATATTTTGCATGATTTTACTTCTTAGCCTGCAATATACTTTGTGTTCATTCAGTCTTTTTTCTTTTTAAGTGGAAGCCACTCATTTTAATGCTGATTAATGATGCTGATCAAAAGAAAATCCACTTTATAGGCCAAATTTTACTATGAGCAACACATGGCAAGTTGAAAGCAGTAATATATTTCCTTCAAGAAAATGTTGCACATTTCTGAAGTTCTTTTTGTTAATTTGAGTTTGTGGCACTTTGAACTTACGAGTGATGCAAAACTGCTTTCGTCACTCGGGATGAAAACTGCCTCCGGTGTGGTCTTTATTTACAGTAATTGTGCCCATAAAGAAACCACATGGGACTTAAAGCCGGAGGTTTATAGAGAAACCAACAAAGATATAGTCTTTTTGCCACACACACACATACACACACATGTACTCTAAATTGCCCCTTAGTATGGCTGGCCACCGATTCAGGGTGTACCCACATCTTTGGAATAGGCTCCAGCACCCCCTGCGACCCTAATGACAACAAAGCAGTTCAGAAAATGAGACAAGATGAGTTCATAGTTCATATTTTAGTAAAACACATTGACTGTTGCTTGCACATGTGCAGTTGGCTGATAACACTGCTAAGCGCTTTCACTAATACCGAATTCAAGAAAACATTGACACAATTGTGCCCAAATGTAGTGTCAGGTAGGTCTATCTCAGCCAAAATCCCCACAGGAAGTCATATGTTTCATGTTTCCAGCAGCAACAACAGTAGCCTGGGCTGGATTACCCGTTTTATTATGGCTACACTGCCAAAAAAGGGAGAAAAATAAAAGGGAAAAGAAGAAATTAAAGATGAGTGAAAGATTTGGAGTCCATCCCATGTTTATCAGTGATCCAAAACTACTGGCATTTCTTTATAACTTCCTAGAATATGATACCAATTTGTGACCTGACATCTTTTCTACTCAACCTTGCCAATCAGCAGCTTTTTTTTTTCATACTGCCATGTAAGCATAGTAGGAGTGAGCAGCTTTAATGAGAGTTAAAAAAGCTACAGGCTCGATGTAGAGAAGAAAGAACTCCTTTGTGTGTATATTCTGGTTCTAATAAAAAAAAGAGAGGAAAAAGACACTGAAGTGTATTTAAATTGCGCTGAACAGCATGCGTAGGGAAGAGCAGACCGTCCCGTAAAGCAAGTGCGGTGCTGCGCCACAGTTGTAGGAGTGAACTGAGTTAAGCAGTACCAGAACAGTGAAACTTCATCCAACTTTAACACCACGCTACTTATTTCCCTCTGCGTTGCCGCCGCTACTTGCAATGTTTATTTTCTATAAGGCTCTCTTTGTCCATTGCTGATGTGTACGGTTTTGGCGGGGCCAACAGTCCTCTCTTGCTTAATGCTCACCCAAGGGTGCTGTCATACTTGAATAGCTACTGCCCAGTAGCTCACTGGTGTACTCCATATTCCTTCCTCCACATTCTCCTCAAAGCAAGAGGCCGGTGAGAAGCTACTGTATATACAGTGCAGAAATGTGTTGGATTACAAGAAGTTTTTGAACTCCTAGTGAATCTCAAATGAGCTTGACAAAACTTTATAGTATAAAGTGAAATATTAGGAATTCCATATGTTTTGCAGTACATTCTTTCCTACTTTTTTAAGAGTTTAGAGGTGATGCTGTCCCACACATGCCAACTCACAAAGCCAAGCATTCATCCTTAGGTCCTCAACGCCCACTACTTTGGCTGCATGGAGAGCAGCAGCCAAAAGGACAGAGTGCAATATAGGACTGAAATTTCATGGAAAGGAAACACAAGTACTGAATGAACAGTGTTATGAACACACCTAGACAGTTTTTTAAGCATTTGGGTGCTTAATATTTGTGGACAACACACTAGTGTTTGCAACTTGCTCAGTCTGAATAAATCCAAAGGAGTAATATGACCAACACAGTACACCCAATGACATTTCTTCTACATTGGAGTTTTTTTAAACCTTCGTCAAATGTCCTATAAACAGTCGGGAGCAGCAAGACTCAGATACTGTAGGAGGATTTTCTTTTATCCTCCAGTATTGGCAGACATGGTAGTCCGACTTATCATAGCGTTATTTTAATGACATCACCTCTTCTAAATCATCAAGCGCCAGATCAAACAAATCTTTCTCCTGCCAAGGAATCAATGCTTCCTTTTACATTTTGAAAATGAAATGTGACTTTCTACTTTAAAGTCATTCCATATATCATGCATTTATCTTTCTTTAGCTTACTGCTTCACAGATTTTGCAAAAATAAGGGAAATATATCATTGTCTGCCTGGAAATGTAATTTTAAAACATACAAGACTTTAGCTTCTCTGTATTGTAGGTGGATGGTAACAATTAGTTTTTTTTTTAAATGACTTAACATGACAATTAAATATTGTTGCCTTTGTTATCTTTTAATCTAAACTGTCTCTCTTACATAGGGTGTTAAAGGAAGAAAGTTTACATAAGAAAACGCACAGGTTAAACAGCCCGTCTGACAACTTGTTAGTGTGTTGGCCTCACAGTTTTGGGCTTGTGGGTTCGATCCCAGATTGGTCCTCATTTTGTGGAGTTTGCATGTTTTCCCTGTGTATACTTACATGTGTGTTGGAAGTTGGAGGTTGAGCCCACCAAATTCAGGTAAAAGAACCACTGCACCATCGGGTAGCTAAAAAATACCATTCATAAAATACATTTGGAAAGTGTGCAGGCGTTACTTTTGCCCTTTTCACCCAGAGCAAGTGACTTATTGTGCAAGGGCAGACATTTGGTTAAAGACTTTATGTCTCCACATAGTACATCAATCAATTTATCTGTGTGTTTTCATAGAGCAGGTCTGTCACTGATGCAGTATTTCATATCTCCAACCACCTCCTGCAGATCCAGCTGTGATGAAGAGCCAGAGTTGTAGAAGACAAGGGCAGGGGGAAGGCCTCAGTCCTTCCTGCTTTTTAAATGGCACCGCAGGGGAAACTGGGAGCTGTAAAGGTAAAATCTAAGACACAAAGAGAAGCATTATTGACTGACTATAGCTAACTACTATTTTTGCGGTAGGAAATACTATGTTATTATTTTAAAGAAGCGCATTTACAAGATAATTGAATTTGTTAAGCATCTGTTTTCTATTTCTTTAGGTGTCCTATCTAAAATAGAAACATATGTTTCATGATTAATGCAAAACTGAAATTACTTATAGTTATTACCTGTAGACTATATGGCTAACCTCAGTTTGGTTTTTAAACTTTGCATACTGCATAGTAAAAATACTAATGTGTAAAAAAATAAAGCTATATCCTTGCCCCTGGAGAAAATGTTGACCTCGTTTGCCAGAGGAGTCAAAGGTCAGTTGAGTGCTACCCAGGCTCTTGTTTGTTCAGTGGGTCACCACCTGGATCTGTTTTGAATTTTGAATGGCAAGCTCAAATAAATATGTCTTTGCGACCATAGGAGAAGGTTTAAAGCATTTATCAAAAACGTTGTCGGCATAACCATGATTGGTGGGTCTTAGGATTGTTCAATTATTAGACACAAGGTTTGCATTAACTTTAGATCTAAACCGTTCAATTCACCTACACAAGGACTACGTACTCATATATGTATATATGTATGTGTGTATGTATATATTGATGTGTATGCGTATGTGTGTGTGTAGGTGTATGTGTGTATATATGTGTGTATATATGTGTATATATGTGTACGTGTTGTGTGTGAGTGTATTTATGCGTATATAGATGTGTGTACGTGTTGTATGTGTATGTGTATATATGTGTATATATGTGTGTGTGTGTATATATGTGTATATATATGTGTGTGTGTATATGTGTATATATATGTGTGTATATATGTGTGTGTGTATATATGTGTATATATGGGTGTGTGTGTATATATGTGTATATATGGGTGTGTGTGTATATATGTGTGTATATGTATTTATATGTATGTGTATATTATTTTCTGAACCACTTTATCCTCAATTAGGGTTGCAGGGGGTGCTGGAGTCTAACCTAGCTGCCTCCGAGCCGGACACCCTGAATCAGTGGCAAGCCGGTTGCAGGACATAAGATGGACAACCATTCACACTCACACCCATACCTAGGAGCAAGGTAGTGTCCAATCAGCCTACCATGCATGTTTTTAGAATGTGGTAGGAAACCGGAGTACACTCGTTCTACTGGGCCAAGATTTATATTTACATCGAAAGCCATTTACAATTTTGAGTTTTAACACTTTACATGCACATTTTTTAAAAATAGCTTGAAGGCATAGAAAAGAATTTGCCTAACCGCTACTATGAGTCATGCACGCCAAATATTTTGTCAATATACTGCTTCTATGGTGACGGCAGATGACTAAATTCAAATTTCAGCTTTGTCAGCATTCAACAATGTTGTATCCGACTTTGGAGAGTACACAGCATTTTTTTGCAATGACCCATTTGTACCACATTTTAGCTGAGTGGTACATTATTACACAGAAGTTAGATGGGATTAAAGTTCACTTGAGTAGAACTCGGGGAACTTGTCTCCCCTTGACACCAGAATCTGACTCTCCAAATCAATTCTGATAAAAGCCTTTCAGTTTCAATTAGATCACACTAGTATGTAAGTGACAATCTGACTAGAGTGCTATGCACACCTGCACTTTTTTTTAGAAACTTTACTGGGTTTAATTGTTACCATTTAAAATTGATATAAACTTTAACCTTGTGCAAAATACCCTCCACTGTTAAATTTTTTAGCTAAAGCACATTTATCAAATTAAAAAAAAGTAAACACTTTTGCACTTTACTGGGATGATCTCATCCTTAGATCCTGAGAGACAGAAAAATGATGTCAGACTTGAGATGAGGGCTTTTGCTACTCTAGCTATTTCTTAATTTAGAAGCCAGTGTGACAGGGTGAAGTAGTAAATCGCGGGTACAACACCAGCAGTGGGAGTTTTGTATTTTATTGTTTATGTTTACCATAATCCAAATCCAGACACTTGAAAAGTCTCTAACCCATCAATTTATCTTTTTATTTATTTCACATTTAACTCTCTGTCCTGTGATAAAAATATGGTCCTTAAAGTTTAAAGACTATTTTTCTCCTTGCATTTTCTCTTAAGTGTGTCATTTTTCATCTCCAGAGCTTTATTTTGAAGTCTTTCCCCTAAGCATTTCCCTCTCTTGGGTGTTCCCTGACCAACTTCTCTACTCCACTGGGTCTTCCCCTCCTTTCTTTCGTCTCTCTCATCTCAGCACATCACCAATCTTTTTTTTCTTATTTATTCCCTCCTTAAATCCCTCTTTTTTTCCTCAATTCCTTGCTCGCTCAGTATTCACTCTCTGTTTGGGAGTGAGATCATTTCCAGGATGTGCCCAATGTCACATGTGCGTTTCCCATCAGTGATGGTGATTCGCAAGAGGGAGTGGGGAAGCGGAGGAGTAACAAGAAGGGAGGGGGGCAACAGGACACACCCTAATGTGACCTGGTGCCTATTTTTCCACATCTTTTCTAGTGTGTGTGAAACTGAAAAAGGTGTGGTGACATAATGCCTGTGGACTGAAAAAAAGTAGGTGAAAGCCTCATGCTATGATTGCCTATACTACTACAATCAATTGTATTCATTGGTTTGTTCGTTTGTTCTAAAATTTCACTATGTTGCTGTGCAATAGCTATTTAGTAAATTTGGATTCCGCTAAAATTGTAAGACTTCATCATGAGTTGGGTGGCATATCCACCATATGGGAATTAGCAGACATGTAAATAATAGGGCGTCAAATTATTCTAAAAGGAAGAAATAAGTTTTACACTATACTAAGTGAAAGATAACTGTCATTTTCACGTCTCTCTTCTTGGGATTGGTGAGTACAGACAGAGATTTTGAGATCCCCGACATTAGACACACCCAAATTAAATTTCTTTGTTAATCATAGGACTCCAATGTGTCAAGCAGTGGCATTTTGGTATTGCACCATTGGGACCAGTGCATTATTTTTTAATGATTAAGCAGTCGACAGTATCACCAAAATTGTAGTACTCAACATTTTACTGCAGTGGTGGTTTCAACAGTTTTTAAATCATTAATCATAATTACTCGCATTGCTTTACATTTATATTTAATTGTGAATGTATACTCTTATGGAAAAAACGAGCAAACTAGGCAGGTCATTTATTCTAATTACTGAACGTTTTATTCCTTTGAATGAAGCCGTTTGCAAAAGAAAATATAATAATAATGTAGGGTTGTGAAAACTTTATTTCACAATTTAAGGGCCCTTTGTATTTTATTTTAATGAGTTGATAGCAAATACATAAAAGATCTTGTCTCAAGGTAATTTCTTAAAACTGCATGCATATAGTCATTAACAACATGTCTCATTGAGATGAACATGTTAACTAAATTAACTTTCAACATGGTTAAAAGTGGCTGCTCTAAACACAACATAAAAGGTCTAATGTCCTGTAATGGTGATGCATCACGACAATTTGTGATCTGAGGTTGCCATGGTAAGGACAAAAAAATACTACTTTATTGAAAAATGCTATTACTAATGACTTTGAAGAATGCAAAACTTGTATATAGCCCAACTAAAATACAGTATATTATTTTTGAATAGTCTGATTATTGTAAGATCAATGGTGGAAGTAGCTAAAAACAGTATTTCTTAGTGTACTTGCTTCTTATTTACAATTAATTTTCATTGAGGAGTTAAATAATTGCCATTCTGTGCAGAGCTTTAGTGGACACACACTAAGACACATCCAGTCTTGACCAATTCCCGACACGTCGCCACCCAACTCCTGCATCCATGCAGCCCTTGAAATGCACACACCCCTGCGCTAGACGATAAAACACCGATTGTGCCACCCAGCCTGCATGACGACACAAAGAGCTGAGGGCCCTCCCCCCTGCATCTTTCCAATCTGCTGCTATTGGACACTGGCCATGGATGCTGGCAGAGTGTCTGACCAATGATACATCTCCAAGGTGATGTCATGTAGGGAGCAGTGATGCTGTTGCTGATGCTGTTGCCCGGTGCTTGAATCTGTGCTGTCAGACTAGGAGAAGCAAATTCGCCAGTCCAACATCAGCAAGAAGAGACGCCCAGAAACGGGTGAGTCTTACATCTTAGATCTTACTATCTGAATTTCTGTAATGACAGTTTATTCTGGAATTATAAGATAGGCCCAAATATGATGAGTGTTCTAATTTGTGTGGTTGATTAAGGGTGTGTGTGAGGAGGCTGACGTTTGTGTTCATTCTACTGAGAGAACTCGGGGTACCCACAAAGTGTGTCATTTATTATTGATTATGCATATGTTGAGATTCTGCTTTTTCGGATTTGGGGGAGCAAAAGAAGAAAGTGTTGCAAGGTAGAAAAATGGGTGCATGTGATGTATATATTGCTATATATGGGGATATATATATTTTTTTTTTTAAAAGGTATGTAATGTATGGTTACAGTTGATGCCAAGTTCATAATCATCTAATATTTGACATGGCTTTTAATCTATGTAATCAATAGTTTATGGGGTTTGTGCAAGTAAATATTTAATTGGTAAGGAAACCATTGACTGGCCATGATTTTTACCACTTTTTTAAGTGTTATGGATTGTATTTTCTTACAAGTAATGAATACTTGATCATTAATGGACTGTGTATTGGCATTTTTGCAATAATTAGTGTTTGCAATTATAGTCTTTTTTCTTAAATTGTAGATTTAGTAAATGTACAGTATACTGGTGGTGACCAGAATAGGGTGTATCCCACCTCTCTAATGAATGGATGGATGATTACAATGGCAAGATTAGATTGTGAAAGTGGACCAAATGAAATGCCTATCTGGGTTTATTGACAACTGAGATGGATCACTACTAGTTGTCTGACAGGAAGCAAGGCATTGATCTAAAGGCTTACATCAAAGAAAAGCAACTGGATGCGTGTGTGAATCATCACAGTCATTTGAGGAATTACTGTAGACTTTTAAGTTGCCGAGGGAGTGATTCTGACTGGAAAATAAACATGCGGCAGTGTTGGAAAGTCTTGGATCACAACTTAAGTGGTTTTATTGGTTTAATGAGATTTTATGAGGTATTATAACATGTTTTCTTACATTTTAGCAAGTTGCCATATCCCAATGTTGGTAAAATAATTAAAAAATATATATATATAGGGACCATGTGTGTGCGCATGGGTGTAATTCATTATTCATTGTCACTTTCTCAGTCGGCTTCTCCCTGTCTTTAATTAAAACGTCAGAAGCTCCCCGACTGGAGAACTAATTTATCTCCTTGTTCTGCCACTAACTCTTAGCTTTTATCTTTCAGCCGTTCGTATTGTCTCTAATGAAGCATTGAATGTTACCGTTCACTGGCACCAGCAAGAATTATAGATTATTATAACTATTACACTACATTACGTGCTTTTCTTGGTTTATAATCGAACCTACTGGACTGATTTGTTGAATTACGCTTGTGTTTCCCTGCAGACTGGAGAAATATCCTAGACATCGTTGGAAAGTGAGCATTGGGAAGATGACCCTCGCAGGTACATTTAAAAGTCTAATTTCATAAATGAAACAATGCATTTTGTTGGGATTATAATTCTGAATTGTGCTCATTATTATGAACCAAGCCTACAAAGAGAAGGTGAAAGAGCTTCCCCTAGTGTCTTTGTTTTGCGCATGCCTAAGGCCACAAAACATAGAAAAGGCTACCTACAAGGCAGAAGGTAAGATAGTTCACTTTGTTATGCCATTAAATATGGATTAAAGAAAGTCATTAATTGACTTTATTGACCTCAGATGCAGTGGATCTGGGATGGAGTGCCATAAAGGAAGTGGAGGTGAAAGAGCTGAACAAGAGAGCATCCGGTCAGGCCTTCGAGGTCATCCTGAAGCCACCATCTTTTGATGGTTTACCAGATCTCAATACATCCATGCCTCCGCGTAGAGACCCCTCGCTGGAGGAGATCCAGAAAAAGCTAGAGGCCGCCGAAGAAAGACGAAAGGTGGGAAAGGCAAATTATGTGCCATTTTTATAATACAAGGTATTTAAATACAACTATTCATTTTCTTAACACTATGCACTATGAAGGACTTCTACCGCAAGAATATCTACGCATTATTTGAGGCTACTAGAAGTATTCTCCTTAAAATTCAAACAGACAGACTGATTGCACACCACATATCTATCATGATCAGTGGTGTACTGTCAGGGCCTTTAAGGCCTTCTCTGCTGGCCTAAGAAATATCTGAATCATATATTATCTTTTGTCCATCAATACTTGTGAAATAATTCCAAATTGTCTGTTAGCTCCCTTTCATTACTTTCCCGCTGGTTGCACTGCTTCCAGATGTGTGTTTTAATCTTAAAGCATTTAACCAATCACATTTCAGCCATTATTTGTTGCCAGGGTCAGAAATCTGCCTCAAGGCCTTCACAATCAGTTCCGCAGGCTATGCTGCATTAAACAAGCGTCGATAAGGCTGTTGCTTTAACCAATCAGAATTTGATTTTGTGACACCAAGGCCTTCTCGCTTGCGTAGCCAATTAGTGGTGTAGATGTCAACTCACCTGACTGCCATGTGGGCAGCCTGAGTTTGAATCCAGGGAGAAACGCTCACAATCATGCCTGGAGGGAATTTAGAGTGCCCAATTGCCCCACCATGCATGTCTTTGGCATGTGGGAGGAAACCAGAGTACCCGTAGAAAACCCACGCAGGCCAGGGAAGAACATGCAAACTCCACACAGGTGGACCGGTCCAGAAAATGAGATGAAATGAGAGATAAGAAATACTGTCTCTAATAATATCTTGCTCACAGAAGAAAACTATGGTTGGACATGTCTGTAATGACAACTCCAACAAGGCCAGGTGGACAAACCCAGACACCAAAGTGTAACCTTGGCAATAAACTAACCATTGTGTGTTGGCTGATTTATGAAGGGAAACTGTTAGAAACAGATAAGAGGAAATAGGGAGGGTGTGTTAGGGTGGATGGAAATAAAGGGAGGAAAGAGGAGAAAAGAACGATGAAAAGACCGACATAAAAGGGTTATCACATAAGTACATACACACAGATGCACATAGTGGCTCATTTCAATGAGGGAATAGATCCTGGAGGAGAGCCGAGGGGAAGGTGAGGTGACTTTCATTTTTGTAATGTGGCAGGATATCCATTTCTAACTAATATTATATGTTTTGCTCACAGTACAGCTTCTCAAAAGACAATGTAGCAGTCACCAAGTTTATTGAAAATAATAATAACAATTTAACCTATAGTCATTTTTTTCTACTTTTCAAACAGCTGTATCAGTAATTATAAATATTTCTCTTAATGTATTTCAGACTTAAAAAAATAATTTTACATTTTTTTTAAATAAAACGTTAAAACTATAAATGAATGGCTCGATACCGGTTCATACTGGTCATGTAGTGTCACTCAATATTCTTTCATGTACCTGCAGTATCAAGAATCAGAGCTGCTAAAGCACCTGGCGGAGAAGAGAGAACACGAGCGAGAGGTGATCCAGAAAGCCTTTGAGGAGAACAATAACTTCATCAAGAATGCCAAGGAGAGACTGGAGCAGAAGATGGAGGTCAACAAGGAGAACAGGGAGGCCTTGTTGGCTGCTATGCTGGAGAGACTGCAGGAGAAGGTACAGTTGACACCATGATTTGAAAGAACATTTGTACAAATAGATGTTTTTTTTTGTTTTTGTTTTATTTATATAATCCATTTCAAATTGCTATTGTGAGCCCTAAAAGCCATCATTCAGTTTCATTTCACGATCACTGAATCAGTTGCCAAGCCAACTTATGTTGACCACAGTTGAAGGGGTTTTGCAATTGTAAATATTAAACAGGTATCAAATTTACAATTCAATTTCCGCTTGAACGTTTTACTAAGTCGTCTGCTGGGGAAACTAGACTTTCAATCATTGGCGTTAATGTATTAATGAATGCAAATTACTATGTGATACCAAGTTTGTCCTTCTGTATTTGCTTGGCAGGACAAACATGCAGAGGAGGTAAGGAAGAACAAGGAGCTGAAAGAGGAAGCCTGCCGATAGAAGCCTGAAAAAAGGTTGCTGGAAGCAGCAAAAAGCCCATAAAAGTGGAAATAGAGTTGGTGTTTGATGTTCTTTTTTTGAATAAGGAGTCCAACGCAATCCGTGGGAGACTCATAAAGCGACTTTCAACATCCAAGAGACATGTTGACATATTGACTTAATGTATTTATGTTAAAATGAGCTGTACAAAGCTTGACAAATTCTTAAAAAGCGACCAATGAAATCATTTTTTACCCCCAGACAAACAGGTAATGATGGGTGGGTTATTTCAAAAGACATTTCATACATGAAACAGACCGAATGGAAATGGCAACCTTTGTTCACTGCTTGCATTTTTTTTTTTTTCAGATAAATTTGGGATGCAGAGGTTTGCTACAGCGGTGTGAATTGTCACAATATGACCCAGCTGTTAAATTTCAAAATATTCCAGCCAGTGTATTATATTTACTGTATTTTAGGCATTTAAGCTTTTTTCTACCATTTAGAAAGTAGACTTGGAGAAGGGCCTTCAACATTTGTCCTAACTAAAATATGATTGGCCCTTCTTGGGACAAATTTTACTACTAGCAGGGTAATTGAAATTAGCACAGACCCTTCAATATATAAGTTTAAGGTATTCTTCCCAGATATAGAATGTGAAATATAAGTATTTCATGTTATATTTTGGCACCTTATTCGGATTTATAAGACTCTATAGGGACAGAAAAATTGAGTAAAAAGCATTTAAACTGATGTATTTTGCAATTTTCAGGGTCTTTTAGGTTATTCACGGTAGTTTAGTTGTAGATTTAGAGCACGAATTGCACTCTTATTTTATCAAGCACAACTTAGAAGCACACATACATGATGGACGAAATAAACTCATAGTATGAAACAGTTTGAACATTTGTAGGTCTGTTTGGTTTTATGGGCAAGTTTTCTGGTGTTGAGCTTTGGCATGTGTCACTGTACGCGTACGGTGTCAAAATGTGAAAGATAACAAAAAAAAAAGATGAGATTGATGTCATTTGCTTGATTTGTCGAGTTGTACTGGCTTTTCTTGAAACGCTGAAAATGTTTGCACTGCAGTTTGGAGAAAAAAATGTATTCATTTTTGATTGTATCCATTTGGCATGGTAAGTAAAAATAACAGATTGACTGAACTCTTGCATGGCTTGTGCGACTTATATTGGTCTTGTATTTATTTCACTTTGACCCCCACAGGTTTTTATGTTGTTTGCTCTTTATTATTATACTTTAACATGTGTCCTTGATTTCTATTTCTAAATTAAAATTGTGCATTCTTTGGCTAGGGGCTACCAATATTTTTTAAAAATACGGTATCATAATAGTTATCTGATTGGTCTAAACTGTCCTTAAGCCTATTTGTCCGTACTTTAGTGTCTGCCAGAGGGCTGCAGTTGGAAGAGATTTTGACCAGGGTGGTATGGGTCCCTGATGATGTTCCTGGCTCTGCTGAAGTAAAATGCAACATTTTACGGCAATAAACAAGTCAGTGTACCAAATTATTTTATTTTAACACTTATTTTTGAAATGGCATCTACTCTTTTTACAGAATGTGATAGGAAGTTTTCACTTATTTTAATTACAAGTTTATATGAAAAGCATCCAGAATTATACAGCAACTGTTTATCATTTCAAATAATGGTGCATGTTATGAAAGCTGAAAAAATTATAAAGATATGCAATAGGTATAGAGGAAACCATATACTAAATGTACATTAATTCATTTGAGTTCCTACACAACAGAATTGACTGTAAGACTTTTTCCACTCTCAGATGAGGAAGATAATGTCATCAGCCACCATGACCTGATTGTCGTCCTGCATGCGACTCAGAGCGGAACGGACTTCGGCCTCTGTGAACCGAACTTGAATTTCTTTGTTGACACCGCTCATCAGGGCTTCCATCTTTACTGACTGAGCGTGAGAGGATTGGAACACGGTGAAGAGGGAGGATTTGAATTCCTTTAACCTGGCGGAAGAAATTTAAATGGTAAATAATGAACCATTCATTCTTTTTAGCATTGAGGTTGTATGATTAGTCAAGAAAATAATTGATAATGTCTACCACTGTAATTTTCATTATTGTTTTTAATTAAATGCCACTTTTCTGTTGTCAGATTTTCACACTCGTCCATTACTGGTACAGCGGCATCTAGAGGTTGTTACGCGATTATTAATTTAGAAAATATCATCAATTTGATATCAGAAGCATTTGTCTACATTTAGTAAAATATAACAATAGTAATGATAAAAAGAATTCATTGGCATAACTTTTATGTAGTGGAGATATATATTGTAATATTCCCCATATTTTATAGGTGCAAAAATGAGGGACCCACCTTTCAGCAGATAGCTCTGCAGACCCAGCCAGCGAGGAAGCATCCAATTCTTTCTCCTCCACCTGTTTGGCCTTGGATTTCTTCATAGCAGTGGTCTGAACTAATGAGCACAAGAACAATGTGAGAGGTAAGATAAAACTCAAGTGTTATTTGGGGTTGAGAAAATGAAAGAATCTCTAAAAATATTCTTTAAACATCTTACTCTGGGGAACATCTTGCTCTTCACTGAAGTCATATGGGCTGTATGGCTCACTTTCCTGAGACCCACGGCGCACCCTTTAGGACAAAGTATCTTTGTAAGGATTTGCAAAGACTTTCCTACTACTGTGCCAAAAATATTGCAATCCACACATGTACCTCTTCCTTTGAGTTTTCTGTGACTGTTGTGTAGATGCCTCCTCTTCCTCCTCATCTGACCCAGAACCCTGTTCCTTCCTCGAACGCTTCTTCTCCTTCTCAAGAACCTGCATAAATGCACAAGTGTGTCACCCACTGCTCTAACATTCCAACCTGACACTCGCACCATCGTCACACAACCTTCTTAAAGTAGGCGAACTGGACGAGCTCAACCGCGACCTCCGAGTCCACCATTTCCACCAGTTTGCTCATGCGGGCCTTGGCGTGTGCTGTGGAAAGACGAATCAGAGTCTCCAGGGTCCTAGCTGTCACTGGGGATGTCTAAGGTGGAGTAGACAGAACAGTTAAAGAAGAAAAAGGTCATTCTGTACAGAAGAATGTGTTGTACTTTAAAAATTACGCTGCATGTCCCTGCTCACCCTGGCAATATCAGTGCCAAGCTGGTCCTGGCTTCTGAGCCTGGAGTACTCTTCTGCGATATGGCTTGCCGCCTCTTCCGTTAGCACTGGCGTCACCCCTTTGGCAATGTGGATGTACTTCCTCATGAATTCCTTGCTCAAAATCTTCTCTCTGAAACATTGGGATGCCATTAAACTAAAGTTGTCCTTTCAACCACTCTTTGGGGATTTGTCATTTGACCAAAAAGCCAGAAACGTCAGAGTTGGGAGTTGGTTACCCCTTTTTCAGGCAGCAAGTTTAGCATTTAACGCAAAAATTCAGTTTTTCTTTTCAGCATAGATGAGTCTACCTCTTTTTTTTGTTTCCATGCAGTAGGTTGTTGTGTTTCTCGTAGACTTGCAGCTCTTCGTGCTCCTGTTCTAAAACATCTGGGTCGTCTGTGGCTAAGATATCTACTGTGCCACCAAAGGCCATTGCTACAAACAAAAACAAAAAATCACGACATTTAACACATCCAAACATTGTTTGCTGAAACCTTGACGCGCAGTACCTGCACCCTCCTGCTCGCGGGGATCCCGGTAGCGATGCATCCTGAGGACGTGATCTGAGATCTCCCGGTCCTGCTCTGGGTCCATCTGATCCAGTACAATGAAAAGGAGGTCGAAACGAGACAGCAAAGAATCCTGGAGTCCAATGTTTTCCATGGGGGTTTTGTACTGATTGTACTATAGGAAAAACAGTGAGTTTAGATTCAAGTTTCAATGTTTGGCGAGAGGTTCTGCTTTGGTACTGACCCTTCCATAGACAGGATTGGCGGCAGCTAGAACAGAGCAGCGAGCGTTCAGGCGAGCATGGATTCCAGCTTTAGCAATGGTGACCCGACCCTGCTCCATGACCTCGTGGATGGCAGTGCGGTCCATGTCCGACATCTTGTCAAACTCGTCAATGCACACCACGCCTCGGTCGGCCAGCACCATGGCACCGGCCTCCAGACGACGCTCTCCTTAGGAAGGACAGCAAAATCAATAAAACTGATTGGACAAAGGAGGAAATCAGGATATATGTATGGTGGCATACCAGTTTCCTGGTCAGTGGTTACAGCAGCCGTCAAGCCAACCCCAGAGGATCCCCGCCCAGTTGTGGGGATGGCTCTGGGTGCGGTGTAAAGAACGTAACGCAAAAGCTGAGACTTGGCAACTGAAGGGTCACCTGAAGAAGATAAATTCACAATAGATTACATGGACTTGTTTCTTAAAATTGATACAGTAATCCCCCCATTTTTTTCCTATTTTTATTTAATCTTACATTTCATATGACGTTACATTAAAAATGAATTTATTGGTAATACTACTGTCAAACTAAATATGGATCAATCAACGAACATTACATTAAGAAAACAATCAACTTTTCAGGAGCGGAAAGGGTGTTATTTTGTTTAAACTGCGTTGAACACAATTTACAGAAGAGACAATTTTTGTAACTACAAAAAACTCTTCAAACAATTGTCTTATTTTTACGCTATATATTATAAATTGGAATAATTATGAAATAAACAAGCTAAAATAGTTTTAATACCTATGAGAAGGATGTTGATGTCCCCTCTGATACGAGAGCCGTTTTCCAGCACCTTTTCTACACCACCAAGCAACATGCAGAGAATTGCCTTCTTGATGTATTCATGGCCGTGGATGCTTGGGGCCAGTGAGCGAGCAAGCTGATCGAACACATTCTAGATGAAAGCAGAAACACGAGCATGATAAACAAGTCAAAAGATGATTTAGTCACATTGGAAACTAAAGGTTTTAAACAAAATTGCTTGTTTAAACAAATTGTGTTACACGTTACCATACTGAAATAAATTATGAACTAAATTTTCTGCATTTGACATAACTTTCACTATTTCATTTACTAATTACAAAACTGACTATTCTCTAAATTGGACATAAGGTCACTTAATGACTAAAAAAAAAAAATGCCTCAAAAACTGATGTCCTTTCATTATTGTAGCAACGACAAAGACTTACGATGGAGCGACTGCAACAAAAATTTCTAATTTTGCTGATGTCATCAGCGCGGAAGGACGGGGCTGTTTCCTTGCTCAACTGTTTGATGTTACAGGCAATCATGATGGTCCTGGAACAAGGAAAACAACAATACAATTAATTTGAAATCCACTTAAAAACTGATAATATTTAATTCAATTCCACCTGAATGTTCCCGAAGTAAAGCCTCCTTTCTTTCCAGGTAAACAGCGGTAGGTCCCAATGACTTGCACTCTGTCTCCTGGTTTAACCACATCCACTAGGTCATTGTCCAGAATGATGTCCACAGAGCGAGGCAACTGGCCCGCGGGGGCTTTCTCTGGCATCTCCTGCACCGTGATGGTCTGGTGGTCCTTGTAGACGGAAAGACCGAACTCTGTTTCCAGAGGGTTGTTCTCCTCGTCCTGAAGCATAAAACGGAAGCTAGTACACAGGTACTTCGAGATACAAGAGACATTTTGCACGGCAACACGCTCGTAACATAACATAAACAAATTTAAATGAACTTGAATTACAATGCAGACACACACAAAATAAATTTAATCTAACCTTACACTAAACTTAATTCAAATTTTGTTTTACATTTTTATACCTTTCTTCTCCCGGTTTGGCTCAAAAAATCCACGATGCAATGAAGCCACAGTATTCGAGGGACTACAGTATTGATCACATGTTAAGATTCATGGTAAAACCTTGTATGTCTTTGTTTACCTTAGTGGGATATATGACACTGGAAGGAAACCCATCCAAGGAAGTCAAATCTGTGTACTTTCTCTCCATGGTTTTATTGGTGGCAGGGCAGTAGTGGACACTGCGCACCACTTTGGGGCGCACAAGAGAACCTAAAGAACAGCAAGTGAGTATAAATAAAATAGTGTTTTATGTTTAAGACCCGAAAGATCTTACAAAGTAACTCACACTTGGTGATGATGCCCTCAACGCAAACCATGCTACCCAGCAGCCTTGATGTCAACGTCCTGGGGGTGACGTGCTTGGAGCCGAAGCTTCCCTCTAAGCCAATGTTAAACTCCTCATGCTGTTTGGCATAGGTGGCATCAACAGATGCGACCAGGTCCATTAAGGCCAGCTGGAAGGCCATTAGCTCTTCAAAAGCATTGTTCATCAACCTGGGAAACAGATACCCTAGCTTTAACATAAGATAAGGACAGCTCTACTATACCAGTATACAAATATTGGGAAACTTCCATTTCATCAACATAGGGGGTATGACAGGTAAATTAATTGAATGTTAACTAAGACTGATTCTCTAATTGCGGTATATGAAAATAAATCCCCACTGTATAAGTTACACATTTCTTCAACTTTTACACAATACAAACAATAAAATTACTTACATTCTTTTATTTTACCCTGTACGCTTAGAAATAACTCACTTTGCGGCCCGGGAGTCGTTGCGTCTCCTCAGATCATTTATGTTGACGATGAGACGAGACTTATTCTCGCTGATCATGTCACGAATTTTGCTCTGGTAAATGCCTTGATCTTGCTGAAATGGAGATAATACACATTAAAAAAGATCCAATACATTTATACGGGACAAATAGTTATAGCGCGTTCATCCGAGGTAGACAATACAATCAGAAACTTACATCATCATCTAGGAAGTCCATGTAATCCCTTTTTGCCTCCCTCATCAAACTCTGATCCACAACATCGTTCGCCATTATTTAACAATTCGGGGATACTTTTTTGGGGTAATAATAATAAATGTTACGCGAATATGAGCGAACGTGGTGCCCACTGTGTCTGTCGTGACAATGAAGACTTTTCGCGCCTTGGCAACCAGGCGTAAAGAAAACCTGACGTGTGATTGGTGGAACTGTGTTTACGTTACGCATGTGATCATGCCATCGATCCAATAAGAACTAGTGTATCTCCACGTTGACCAGCCCCTCGCAAAACTCCCGCGAAAGTAAACCAGGAAGCGAAATTACTGTCCACAAGATGGCAACCTACATATTTATATGCAGTTTATTTAAAAACAATAATAATAAAACTTAAATGGGCATCTCTTCTATTATTTATCTAAGTTTGCATCCCTTAATTTATGAAAAAAGTTCAAGAACCACTGATTTGTTTTGACACTCAGTGATGTCATCCACTCCTTTTATAGTCTTAAAAATCGGGATGAGTAACACATTAATTTCTGAAAATGCATAGTACAGGACAATAACCTTATATATATGGCTCCATATGTTAAAAGTGAGGATATAATTTGACAATGTCAGAACTCAAAACATAAATTTCGGGGCGTTTCTGTCCACTTTAACGCCGCCCACTAACTTCTAGGTCAGCTGCGTTCTTAACTTGTTAGCCCCTTTCCTTCGCTGGTGTCCAATAAAACCTCCACATGTGAATTTTAAACTGCGAAGCTTCTGTATGAGGCAAGCAAGTGTACTTTTAACTTGTCTTGCCTCTTCCTCTGCATCTCTAGGAGGACAAAAACGCGTTCCATTGAAAAGCACAGGTGAGCTTAAACCATTTAAGTTTGTCACAAAAAAATGTTTCTCAGTCATTTTCTAATTTGCCTGCATAGCTTTAGTCCATATTGTATAGATTTTCTGTCACCACCATTTGTTACCAGGCAATTCAATTCCATAAATTATAGGGTAACAACTGATGTTTGTAAAAAAAACCGTGTTTGATTAGCCTAGAATGTTTGGGTTTGCTATGACTACAGTAATCCCTCGAATATCGTGACTTCACTACACCGCGGATTTTTTTCTGGGGGAATTTTTTGTTGTTGTAAATTAGTACAAATGTGAAAATCCACACTGAGACTCACAAGCAAGAGCCACTCCCCTGTTTTCCACTTGCTTCTAGGAGTCAGTACTGAAGGGAAAAAAAGGTAGTTTTAATAGGGGTGATCCTACTTTGTTTTTTTTGTTTATCGTGGCCATGTCTGGTCTACTTTAACCGCAAAATTCAAGGGATTACTATATTTACCTCCTAGCAGTAGTATACCAAGTATGTGATGCTCATGTACAGGTTTGACAGCATATTTTAATTGCTGCATTTGTCAAGGCTACTGTGATCCTCCCAACTTGAGATTTCCACTCTTTCTGGTTTATTGAATTAAAATGATTCCTTTTATTGTCATTATACCAGTAGATGAGATTTAAAGCCTTTCGTCAAATAGTGCACAAATAACAGCAGATGGACAAATATGTCAATAAATAAGTTGTCCAAGTGAGGTCAGTAGAGTGAAGTGCGTTTATTGTCGGAGTGGGAGGGAAATTGTTGTTTATATGGTTTAAGGACTGCCACATGGTACAGACTCACTCACTCACTGGCCAACTTTCCATTACTCTTAAAATCCCATGAAGAAATTCTTTGTGAAACAAAACAAAAATCTTGGGTAATATTGCGTCAGGCTTGAGTTAATAATCACAGAAGCAACCAACTGAGGAATGTTTAGATTGAGGATTACGTCCATGCATTTTTTCCTTTATCAGGTTTTATGGTTACACCTTCCTGATTGAGTTCTGATTTTTCAACTTTCAAATAATACCACCATAAACAGCAAAAGACAAGTTTCATTGACCGTATCAGTTGGAATGAGATATGTCAACAAATGGAACAATGAAAGTAGATAAATGTGTCACCTATTTTTTTCTCTTGCAGGAGGGCAGCACAAAAATTGACTGCTTTAGACAACTGGAGGTGGTGGAATATGATAATGCCAAAACCAAGCTAATATCAGCACAGGTATAAGTTATTGTCCTCTATTCTTAATGTCCGTTTAATCCATTTATTAAACAAAAAAAATCTAAATATTATATCTAAAATCATCCGGCCCACGTTAAATCAAGAGCCCGAGAACCACCCCTGATCTAAACACACTTAAATCACAGTTGAATCCTTGTTTTTTTGTCTTTCAGTGTGATCCACATTTCCTAGTTTGGTATCTTTCATCTGCCCAACCGAGAATGTCAGAAGACTTTCTACATCGACTCAGTAGCTTGATCCCAAACGCAGATCACATCGGCCAACTCCCCAAACTTTCCAACCTGTTTTCTCCCTCTTTGGTGCTACCCAGCCCTACTGTAGTTTCCTCTCAAGTCCCCAGCTTGTTCCGGGAACCTTATATCTTCTCTGGGTACCGTCCTGTCTATCAAAAGTGGCATTGTTACCTCTTGAGCCTCTTTCAGAGGCACAATGAATCCCTCAATGTGTGGACTCACTTGCTAGCAGCTTTTGTGCTTTTACACCGCTGGTGGGCTGACACGGGTACCGTGGGATACACCTCAACATTAGCTTCTCTACCTTTATGGCTCTTTTTTGTATCTTCGCTTATGTATTTGTTTCTCAGTGCTGCAGCTCATCTCTTTCAGTCTCATTCTGAACATGCACATTACTTCTTGTTTTTCATGGACTATGTGGGTGTGGCTGTTTATCAGTACGGATGTTCTCTTGGACATTATTTTTACACATCCGAGCCAGCTTGGAGAGACAGCTGTTTTGGCTCAAGGTTCCTGCCAGGTGCTGCTTTTTTGGGATGGCTTTCCTGCGCTGGCTGCTGTTTCGCAAAATGCAAATATCGACGGCCATATCCAGTGGGTCGTAAACTCTGTCAGCTGATCCCCGCCACATTGGCATATCTTTTGGACATTAGTCCCGTGATACACAGGCTGTCAACCGCGGCCTGGATGGAGGACCCTGCACTGCCTTTTTATGCCCTCCAGATCATCTCATTTCTTTTGAGCGCAATCTTTTTCTCTTGTCCAATACCTGAGCGCTATTTTCCAGGCCAATGTGATTTTCTGGGACAAGGACACCAGATATTTCACTTGTTTTTGTCTATGTGTACACTGTTTCAACTTGAAGCTTTCTTCTATGACTATGTTAGGCGGAGGGATACCATAGTAGAGACATTTGGTGAGAATCAATTGTTGTGTGCTGCTATATCATTCCCCACGCTGTTCCTGTGTTGTATTTTGACAGCACTTATAACAATGAGGCACAAACAGAAACATCTGAAAGGGCAATATAAGAGAGACAATTAAGACAGATGTTTAATGTATTTATGTATGAAAATTGAGAATTTCTTAGACCAGTAATAATGGACAAAATAATGTTTCAACACATAAAAAAGCACCAATCCGGACACAATCATTTTGAGATTTCAATTATACTCACAAAAATACACATTGACTTGCGCACAGGGGACTTTAACAATGGGTATTTATGAGGTCACATGAAAAGGTGGGTAATTTGGGATACTCACATTTGATTGGTCTAAAAAGTACCACTAATGTTAAGCGGCCACCTCATAGAGAATACTGGCTTTTATTGATGTATCTTATTATTTCCATAATTACATATTAGAAAATTAAATTTAATTTCTCAATTTATTAAACAAGATTCTGTCTACGGGGATTGACACAGTCAATTTTCCTTATAATTGTGACAAAAGCAAAGTTCAAACTTTGTGAATGTTTATTTGAAATACTGAAAACATTTCACATCTGATTCAGGCAAAAATAATTGGCATATTGCAGTGCAGAATCACAAATTCCTCCCCTCAACTTTCCTCATTGAACTTTTGCTCCTGCTGCCATAAAAATCACTAACTTTGTTGCTCACGTTTTTACTATGTTTCAAAATTTAAAATAATTCATCCATCTACTTTTTTCGAACTATCCTGTTTTAAACAAAAAGTTGTGAATTCCACACAAATTCCTATATTTTAATTTCAAGGCGACATTTAAGTGGTGGACTATCAAAATTCCCAACAAGCCACACATGAACCTCAATTGTGCTCAATTTGAATTAAAAGTCTGTAAATGGAGTACATATTACTGTTTGAGAATAAAAAGAAATAAAATACAATCAGCAGCGCAGTGCGTCAGTAATTAGAACATCTACCTCGTAGGTATGAGGGAGTATTTTCAAATACGGCCTTGATATGCTTTTCTCAGGGTAGTCTGTTTCCGCCATACATTAAAAAATGTGCCTGTTAAGTTCATTAAACGCACTGATTTATCATTTGAAGAATGTAAGATGACGACCAGTCTAAGGTTTTCCCCGGTTTTCACTCGTGAGGATAGGTTGGATAGAAAATATAAACCAAATGTGATCAAATGACATACACAAAATATAATTACAGCATCATTGTATTAAAACTTCTTGACTATGCAGACTTTCTATCAGTGTAGCCCACCTGTGTCAAAGTGGCGGCCCCAGGGCCAAATCTGGCCCTCCGCATCATTTTGTGTGGCCCAGGGAAAGTAAATCATGTGTCGAATTTCTGTTTTAGGATCAAATTAAAATTAAAAGTATCGATGTATGTTAAATTTCCTGTTTTCCCCCTTTTTAAATCAATAATTGTTATTTTTTAATCATTTTTTTCTGTGTTTTTAGTTAAAAAAATCATAATGTAAAATCTCTGTAGAATCTTTCAGGATCCTGAGCTGTGAAGGCTAGCTAATACGGAAAGCAAATCAAAAACAAGTGAATTCCTAGGACAATGACACTGCAGAAAACCCTAAAACATTAACTTGGTTAAGATGCCAAGGAAGTGGAGCAAAATTGGTCCACTGGCCTCAAGTTTGAGACTCCTGGTCTCCATTCTATAGTAGGTGCTTATAGCTTCAAAGCAGACTATCTTTCTGTCAATTGGGTTAGTTAGCGTAGTTACAGCTGTTAATATACTAATTGAAGTTCTACATAGTAATATTTTTGCAATTATAAAGGAAAGAACTTCATGAATGAAGAAAAGGGTGCAATCGGACCACAGCTTCTGTTTGCTCGACGCTGCACTTTGCCAAAAAGGCAGACTGCCCCTACGACCGCTTTTCCTATTTGTTTCCATGACCAATGGATTGTCCTGTAGGAGCTGGAGCTTGCGCCACATGTCTCCTGTATGCTTTCTGGATGACAGCCGCGGCCACGTCTTCCTGCTTCCTTCTCAAAGTGCTGCTAATCGGCTCAGTGGCGCCCTGTGGGTGACAGGGTGTTCAATTTTAAAAGTTCGGGTCACCGACAAAGCAACAAGGAAGTCATGTCAGACCCCCGAAAGAGGAGAACTGACCTCGACTTGGCCAGTGGTGCGAGCCAGGAACTTTTTTTCCATGCTGGTTTTGAGATCTGTCTTTTCAAGTTCTCCTGAAATTCCCCGTGCCTGTACACACATATAATTGCTAGGGCTGCACAGAATTAATGATGAGCATATATTTCAGAAATGACCTGAATGACAAGGGCTACTAGGAGGTCCACGCAGTAGACGCTGTCCCCAGCAACCAGTGGCAAATCCATACTAGTGATTTTGACCCTGTTGGGTTTGGCGATCCGTAGTGGCTCGTTCAGATTGTCACAGAAATCGGACAGCTGGCTGATATTGGAAAAAGAATGTATTGCAGAATTATTAGTGAAAGCAAACACAATTGAGTTGAAGGTCTGCCCTGATCCACGCTCCATGAGGAGAGATGGAAGAGATTTGAGGTTAACCAGAAGGTCAACCTCAAAGGAAGGGTCCGTTCTAACTCACCTGGAGTGAATTAAGTGGGACGCTTGCAGATCGAAACTTTCCCAGGTTTCGTAAAACATTTCAAAGTCGCACTGGTCGAGCTCGTCAGTGGCTTCCTCGTCCGCCATCTCAAATTTTTCCAAAAGGACCACAATGTACATGTTGACTGTCACCAATAATGAAAGGATAACGAAGGAGGCGAAGAAGAGGACACCCAACACCGGCTTCCCACAGTCTCCCCGGACAGACGTTCCGGCATTTTCCGCCTGGGGATCGCAGTCCGGATACACGTTCATGACAGGAAAGAGCAAACCGTCCCAACCGGCTGACGTAGTGATAGCAAACATGCACAGCAGACTGTTCGAAAAGGTCTGAAAGTTAAACATGTCATCCAGCATGGCTCCGTTCTTCACAAAAGCAAAGTTTTTCATTCCAAAGACGCAGTAGGTAAATGTGATGAGGGAGAAGAAGAGCCCAATGTTAAAGAGTGCTGGAAGCGACCTCATCAAAACACGGATCAGTCTTCGTACGCCATTGGCAATACGAAGGAAGTGAAGGATTCGGCAGACACGAGTGAATCGGATGATGCTGAAGAGTGCGCCTGTGTAGATGAAGTACTTTTCCATTAGATCTTGTATGAAAATTCCTGAAAGTAAAATCAAAGGTTGTATTACTGCACAATATATCCAAATCATAATTAGGATCGACCTACTTGGTGAACATTTTATTCTTCGGTCAGTTTCGCACTACTATCGCCGCACCACTGTTCTTAACTTCCCGTTAATTTATGTTTGGACAGTTTTTTTTACACTTGAACTCCTGTCATTGCTATGCACTACTTTTATAACTGCACGTGACTTGTTGACTCTCTCTACTTACAGATAATGCCCTACTGTTGTTGTGGTGGCTTTTTTATATTAGGAGAGACTGCTTCTAAACCAAGAGGATGATGGTGATTCTGATGAGTAGGATCACTCTTAGTGCACTAGATTGCCGTCTTTACTTCTGCAGCTACAAACTTAAGAAAGATCTCTATTTTGGATGCATTTTTTCCCCAAGTGGCTTCAACCCAAGTGCAGTACAGGTCCCAATAGTCTTCCTGTCTTAAATTACTACTAACCCCCTTAAATTTTCTAATTAATTACTCCAATTGCTCTCATCTATGATTTATCAGCCAGTAGGCTTAACGTCCTATCACCTGGCGTCCACATGTGTGGACATCACATTTTGAGTTGTCAAAGACTACAATGTTAAATTTTGGACTACAAGGGCCTGGCGTCCACTTATGCTATGGACATTATTTTTCTCAGAAACTACATCATGTAAAAAGATAATTCTTTGTTTTTACACTCATCAGGTTCCAATCAGCCAAAATATCAGAGAGAAAGCAATAATGCATGCCTTGCAAGAGTTTGGGTCTTTGGAAGTTAAACATGATCCATCTGCACACCATCTAGGTAAGTATACATTTAAAATGTATACTATACATTTGTATGCCAAGAGATTTGTCTGACTCACCCAAAATGAAGAGGATAACCAGTACAAAGTCAAAGACGTTCCATCGAAATGAGAAGTAGTGCTTTCGGAGTGCAATGATCTTCACGATACACTCCACGGTGAAGATGACGATGATAATAAAGTGCATCCAGAATAAAATCTCCTCCTTCTGATGGCTTTGGTCATATGTTTCCACCGCCAAAACAAGCACTTGAAGGCAAGCGAACACCATGAAGACCATATCAAAACAGGGTTTGGTCACGAGGTCAAAAAGCAGCCCCTGAATTTTATTCTGAGGAGGAAAAAAAGAGTGAAAAGCATCAGAAAAATGCTTCAAACTCCAAAGATGGTCATTAACAACTTTGTTTAAGTAGAGCAGAAGTTGAACTGACTTCTGGTCGGGGAGCAGACCTCCAGGTCCCCTTAAGGCTTAAGCACTTGATGGAATTGTAGCATTTTATCTGGTGCCTTGTCATGAAAAGACCAGTTCCACCTAAGTAAAAGACATAAGAAATCTTAAATAAGTACAAGCCGACAAGAAGGAAGTAACTAATAAACCTATCTTGGCTTTTTGCTGCCGTAGGTACTCAATGATGGCGCCGATCAAGAAGTTGAAGGTGATGAAGGATCCAAAGATGATAAAAATCACAAAGTAGAGGTAGTTGTACATATTGGCCTCATACTCCGGCTGTGTTTCAACCTATGGGCAAGTACGAGCGAGAACATAGAAACACGCATGTTTATTCTGTCTGTCAAGTTCTTTTGAAATGTTCGTAAACCATCGGGCATTGTTAGCACCTTAGTATGATCTCTATAGCGCATGTTCATACCCAACAAATAAATCTGTGCTTTCTGTTGATGTGGGAAGATGTAGGATTTGTATAATTGTTGGGATTGAGAGCCTTTAAAAAAATCTCCTTCAAACACAGCCAGATGGAGACTACAGTTTTGTCAATTCTTTTCTGGGACAAGTTGCTTATTTGGGCTTTTTCACCGATTGCCAAGTCCAACCATTACATTTTACCGACTGATTACTCACTTTTCATCATTCATGTCACACTAGCAATGGAGCAGGCGTGACTTGTTTCCAGTATAAAGCACATATTACTTTGGTGGGTATTAGTTTGCATGTGGAGGTGCGTGTAGGGATGTGTGCGAGTGAGTGTGTCTTGGGGTGTATAAGGGAATAATCAAATCTTGGTTAGCGATTGAAAGATGGAGTCAGTTTTTTGTTTTTTAGGACCACCACTTACTAGTTTGCTGTCTGATGCTGCATACATGAGATCCATCCAGCCTTTAAAGGTTGCCTGATAAAAGAGTACAACATCAGTTAGCCAAGAAAAGTTTTTGTCTATTCATATATCTAGTTTATGTTAACCCAAATGGATGTAATGATATGCAGTGTAGATGTTGAAGACTTCAAACTGACCACTTGTAGAAGTGCCAGGTAACCATTGGGCACATTATCAAAATTGATTTTAGTATTAGTCCAGTGGATTTCAGGGTAGTCTTCCATCAGTTCGTAACACTGAGACTTGTTGTTGATTTCTATAGAGGAAATTATCTCTTCGGATGTGCTGTTGATGCAGTGAAAATGTTTTCCTGCAAACAAATTCACTCCCATAATGCTGAATATCAACCAGAGTGTCAGACAGGAAAGGAGCACGTCCAAGATGGACGGGATTGCTCCAAAGAGAGTTGTTGTTACAACCTGCGAATGAGTGAAAAAAAAGTTGTCAACGATTAAGTCGGTGAGGCTGAGATGGGCTCTGCTTTTACTCACCTTCAGGCCTTCAAAGCGGGATAAGAGCCTCAAAGGTCGTAGAGTTCTCAGGGACTCTACGGCCGGCATTTGGGAATTTCCCATGAAAGTGGGGACCGTGTAAAGCAGAGAGATCTGGTGGATGATGACAAGCATTTGAGCAATCTTTGCACAAGTCAATTTTGTCCAATCAAGCTTCTTTAGAATTATGACTGTTTAGAAGGGACTCAATTTACAAACGCCTATCTTTTTTAAATTACATTTTAATATTTCTTAATACATTCCTTTTTACTTTACTTTGTACTTTATACTTTTTACTTTAATGATGAGTGATGAGTGTTAATACTTTAGTGATTTGTTTCTGTTTATGTTTCAGATGCAGTTTTTTATATGTATCGTATCTTGTGCTGACCCAGCCCATCTTTCAAAATTTTAAAGTCAATGTGGGCCCCAGGCCGGAAACTAACTCAACACGGTAAATGACTTACAATCACAACGAAGAAGTCCAGCCAACACCAAGCGTTGGTAAAGTACTTTTTAAATCCGTCGGCGAAGAACCTCAGAAGCATCTCTACCACAAAGACGCACGTGAACACCAACTCAGCGTACTCCAAAATGCTCTTGAGCAGCAATCGATTCTCCAGATGGATGTCTTCAACGGCCTGTTCTCACAACATATTTTCAGTCAGTACCATTTCAAAATAACCATACATCTAAGGCAGACTTAAACCATTACACCCTAAACGTTGATCCCAATACTTGCCAGAGTTGCACTGCTCAGCAGGACAACAAATGTAATGAAGGCTTGGAAATATTTGTTTTCAACTACTGAGACACATGCTCCCCTCACTTTGGTCCAAATTCTGAGTCCGGCAGGACAAGACTCCATGTTTAAGACTGTGCAGCACTCATAACAGTCTGAAAACACACCCGCAACAAGGATATATTTGGCTACTGTTTTGAAATGCTGGCAATTGTTTTCTACGTATGTACATACGGTCACTGAAGCACTTGTCGGGTACGTTTTCCTCAATAGGCTTTTGCGTGCGCACTAAAGATTTTCCGTTCTAGCAAAACAAGATGCCATATTTGTTAACACATACTATGTAGGTAGCTTTTACAGTTTATATATTGGAAACAATCCAAGCGGCTTACTTGTGAATCCTTTACTTGGCTGTCAACCTTGTAGATTTCATGAGAGCCAAGGTCCTTGACCTCGGATGCAACCATTTCTGAGCTTACGAAACTGAGTGCCAAAAACTCCTGGGTACTGTCATCCCCCTTGAGTTCTGTGCCTGCTAATAGACATTCTGTTACAAGAAGGCCTATCAAGGTGGTAGCTATTGCAATGAACTCCTACCAAGAGCATTTAGTTGGATTTTTGATTGGCTTTTCCATCCTGTCTGATTTCCTATGCACTCCAAGATCTGCGACTTTAGCCCAATCATAGCGATCCTGATCCGATTCCAGGCTGCTTTCAGATTCTTTTGTCCTTCTCCTTGTGAATTAGCATGATGATCTCCATTCATCAATAAGGCCAGGAATAGATGCAACACCTACATGGAGATTAGTACAAGGTCAATCAAATTCAAATAAAAAATAGCTCAAATTGTTCAGCTCAGTCATTCCCTCACCATCAGCTTTCCCAAAACCACCACCACTGTGTAGAACACGAGGCACGTGGGCTGACCCGCCACCTGCATGCAATCCCAGGCCGTCTCGATCCATTCCCCGCAAAGCGCTCGGAAGATTAAAAGAATGGCGTGGAAGAAATCGGTCATGTGCCAGCGAGGTAGGGAGCAATCTTGGGAGATGTGACACACATTTTCTTTGTAGTCATTTCCAAAGAGGTGTAATCCAACCACAGCAAAGGTAAAGGTGATGACTGCCAGGAGCAGAGCTGAGTGTCTCGCGGACCCAAACAACTTTGCGATGAGCTTTAGCAAAGCGTTGAAAGAAGGCCACCACCTGGCCAACCTCAATACTCTCAACAAATAGGTCTGAAAAGGCAGTATAGGTGGATGCTTTATTGATCCTGCTTGGAGGAAATCGGAAGGACAATTCAACGGATTATTCTTACTATTCGATAAAAGTCTCCCAGTACGAAGTCAAGCAGAAAGAGGAAAAGAATGACGCTGTCAAAGATGTTCCACCGAACCTGAAATTGTGATAAGTGTATCAGATTTGTGACTTGTTGTAAGATCAAATAAATGAAATTTACAACCGTCACCTGATAATAGCAGTAGGGACCCATGGCAAGAAATCTGAGGGTCACCTCCACTGCAAAGATTACTGTGAAGACCTGAGAGAGAGGAACAGCAAAATTGTAAGAGTTCAAGGATTATTCTAGATCAGGGGTGGTCAACACCGTTCCTCAAGAGACCCTATTCAGTCTGTTTCCATGTCTCCCTCCACCAACACACCTGATTCAAATTATCAGGATCGGTATAAAGCTTCTGGGCGGCTGGCTGATGAGTTGATCATTTGATTCAGGTGTCGTAGAGGAGGGGGATATGGAAATCATTGGATAGGGGCTCTTGAGGACCGGAGTTGGGCACCCCTGCTCTAGATCATAGTTGTCAAACTCATTCCAGGAAGGGCCAAGTGGGTAAGGGTTTTGGTTCCAACCCACCAAGAAAACACATTTTCACCAATCTGTTCTCTTACAACTCTAATCACTTGATTGAACTCAGATGCTCCTTCTTCATCAGACTTCCTCATTGGCCTAACTGTCTGAGCTGTTTCAGTAGGGAGGAAAACCTGCGCCCACTTGGCCCTTTGTATGACACCTGTGCTCTAGACCTTGATTTTTAACTTAGACATTTTCCAAAAACAGAACCCCTGGAGTGCCAGCCGTATATTTGAGAGGATATGGACATATATGGATGTATGTATATTTATACATATATATGCATGCTTGTTGTTCATTTTAATGCATTTATAAATGATTTCCTTATCATTTTCTCTCATCACAGAATCACTGACCAGGTTTGCGATGGTGAGCAGTACTTCAAACTCTGCTGACATCGGAAAATGCTCCATGGCCATAAAAATGATGTTCAGCACAATGCAGATCACAACAAAAAAATCGAAGAATGGGTCCATGACAAAGCGATGAAGACACTGTTTAGCCCGGAATTGGCTGCAGCAGGACCATTTGAGGAAAATATTGGTGAAAATGGAGCAGCACGTTTGATGTGGCTTTTCTGAAAATAGAGTCAAACACCGCTTCAGCACAAGAGGTACAGTGCCTATCCTAATTTTTGACCGCTTCGTGTCATGTTATATACTCTGTGTACGGGTTTGTGAATGAGTAAAAACACCTTCCTCGGCTGCTGACGAATGCTCCGTTTCGGTGCTGCCAGCCGCCTACACAGACACAAATTGGTATCAGTCGAACTGTCTCCAGAACATGATATTAAGTAGCGTGTCGTCTGACCTCCTTCTCTTTCTTCTTCAACATTTGGGATATGTACGTGTACTCTTTGTCCTTCCGTTTGTCCTCGACCATGAGGGCCTGCTTTCGCTCCACGTACGCCGCGGCAACCACCGCCACAATTAAACTGCCTAGGCAAAAAGAGCCAAGCACCAGGTCGAGTACAAAGTAGACGGTGTACCCTCGACCAGCTGAGCGCATCACCTGCGTAGACAAACGGGTGGACTGAGTGTCATAGACAAATCTAAGCGCAGATCCTATCCGGAGACAGATTTTTGCTTACCATTCCGTAAAGGTTCTCCCAAAAATCCAGAGTCGCCAATCGTATCATAGCTAGGAAAGCCCAACCGAAGGAATCATAGTTCGTGAAGCCATAATTCGGATTCGACCCCACCCTCAGACATCCGTAACCCTCAGGACAGATCCTAAAAAGTTCAACATCACCACGTCTTTGCCGGTGCTCAATTACGTAGTCCGAGACAGTGTGAGGGCGTACACGTACCCGGAATCAGAACGATTTCCGCACAACAGAGCATCGAGTTCTCCGGGCCGATGGAAATGGTTGACTATCAGGAACATACACGTACATCACATTTACGAAACGTTAAGGGACACGTAATGGAGCCAAATCAAGGATGCGGTTTATACCGTGGTTGCTGATGTGCTCATGAAAAGTTACGTTTTCCAGCGAGTAGTTGGCAGGCATCATAAGCACACATTTTTGCCTCAAGGAACCCATGAAATTGTGCATTGCAAGGGTGGCCAGGACAATGAGGGTGACCAGGGTCAGTGCCACGACATGGCCCATCTTCTTCACTGAGTGCCGCAGATCCCCGAAGTTCCTCCTCAAACCTAATGTGGTCATAAAACTCAGGCATTTGTTTACGCGTACAAACACGAGCACTCACCCGGCATCACTGTGATGATCTTCAATGCTGGAAGTACTTGGAAAGCAGATAGACCGGGTAAATCCACCACTTGTATCATGTATCTGAAAAACAGAGCAAACTGTGTACCATCTTCCATTCACGGTCATCATGAATGTGATGGTGCGGATTCGCATTACGCCGTGCAGATGATCAGCAAGTCCAACCAGTTACAGGGATCCCAGAGGAAGGTGAAATGACCAACGCAGAATCCTCGAGCGGCAATTTTTACAAGCACCTCAAGTGTGTAGATGGCTATAAAAGCGTATCTGTTCAATGAAACAAAATTCTCGTTTGGTGGAATTTCTTTGTATTCTTCTTAATATTATCAAACTGACTTAGGGACTGTAAATTTTGGTCTTGAACTCACTTGAGAAACTTGCTCCACTCCGGAGGTTCAGTCAATGTCATGAACACGCAATTGGTCAATACTGTGAGCAGGATGAGTGCACGGAAAAATGTGAAGTTTGTTGAGGAAAAAAACATGTTATCATGTTAAACATGTTAACTATTAAGACAGGGATAAGCATATATCTATTGTTGGCTGTATAATACAGTTGGAAAAAGATTCATACCCATACATATTGTAGTTAGGTGACTCTCAAAGTGTGCTATGAGTTGCAGCAGTTGTAAACAGGCTCACTCTAATTCAATGGATGATGTCAATGGGTCAATACAGGGCACAAGCAAGTATTTCTACTCGAACCCAAATTATTCTCCTATAGTGTATTTTGTTTTTCATAAAATGAGATGATAGATATTTTTCCCTTTAAATATGTAAAAGTCTTTTGGTATTCTATTTTGATTCAATAAAACTATGGAACTAGTATCTCAGTCAGTATTTAGAACCCATGTTATGGTGGGCTAAGTACAGTAGTGTATTGCAAGGATGCTCATGCTAATGGTATTTGAAGGGCACAATTATTTTTTGGGGAGTTTTCATTTATTCTGTTTTGATTTTAACATTTGGTTGACCTTCATGATTGGTGCTGTGCAATAAATATCAGTGGAGCATTAGGAGCCCTTGGTATTTAAGGACGTCTGTCATTATCTGCTGTTGTCACATTATTGCTTCGCTTACCATTGTGTGAGTCATAATTTGTTGTGGTTGGATACTCCGGTCTAAGAAATATAGTACTATACAATTTACTTATTGCCTCTAAGTCTGTGTTCAGCTTGCGGATTCATAACAATGTTTAAAAGTTGCATGCATCTCTATGTTTCTCCAAAGATATGAGTTCAGGAGGATCTTAATGGCAGTGGTCCTCGAGAAATTGAAAGGGCTTAGCACACAGCAAGCACGATCAGCATTAAATCTGTGCATGATATTTCCTTTATCCAAAACGACGAATGTCTGTAGAGAAGACAAAGGGTCAAAGGTCAGGGAAGAAAAGTGACAGAGCAAAGCAGCGGCGACTGAAGCACTGTATACAGAGACCTTCTGTGATTGGTAGAAGGGATCAAGCTCTTCCAGAGGCGTGTTCACAAACTCGGGGGCTGGCTCCCCAAAGATGAATGGAAGGGGCTTCCCACTCTCCATGTCCTCATTTGGCTTCCCCAGCTTTTCAGCTCCCTGTCAATCAGTCAACGGCCCAATCAGATAACAAAAACATAACGTATTTTGTCGCATATAAACCGCACCCTTAAAATTGTTGAGTTTAACAATTGCTCTCGTATGAGCCAACCCTTGATGCACAATTTTCACCTTCATATTCATGGTTTCAATTGGGAGTACAAATGTGTTACTTTGAAGGGAAAATCTTGAGAAAAATCATCGGTGTTATTTCTGAGATACTGTATGAATCAAAAGCACATATTTAGGTTCTATATCATAAGGAAGTTAGTAATTCATCCAGTAATGTTTGTTTTCTTACTGCAAAACAGAAAATAACTAACATAGTAATTCAGTCATCATTTTTTGTCACAAATACGGCTTTTTGCAAGAAAATATGGAAGACGGGTGGCAATTGTGGCGGTGCGAGTACACATGAGCAATGAACATATTTCAGTTTTTGCAAATTCAAAGACTATTTAAAATCTTCATTCACCAGTATTCCATTGTGCATTAAAGTCAACTTTGTGTCTGTGATAAAACACATTTTTCTTCACATACAAGCAAAGTGTAGCTTCCAATTGACATAATTAACTCCCATCATCCTATTAAAAACAGGCAGTAGAAAAAGGAAACGTTGTTAGATAAAGATTAAAAAAATAATACTGACTTTCAATATTCTGTGAATGAGTGCCTCTGTTTTCGTGGCAGCAAAATACCTCTAATTTAGTATTTTTCTTACATACAAAAGTTAACTGTGGGACTATGCATATAACCAGCGTGCTTAACATTAAATTGGGAGGAAGATAAGATGCGAAAACAGTGGTGGGTCGTCAAGGCCTGCAAGGCCTTTTCCGGTGGCTTAAAAAATATCTGAAGCAAGACTGACTCCTAGTTTTTTTTCTTTCCTGGAAGCAGAGGCCTTGGGGGACTTACATAACGCTGGAAGAGACCCACACATTAAATATTCACATTGCGAAATACAGCTGGTGCTCGTATATCTTAGAGACCGCAATAAAAAAGGAAAAATCATGAGAAGAAAGAAAGAAAGCTGAGGATTTGTGTGCAGTTGAAACCCAGAGGAATTTTTAAAACCAACAGTGCATTTTTTTTTCATTAAGATGATGGCCAAAAGTGATCTTGGCATTTGAATTGATTCAAATTAAGAGGATGAGAGAAAGAGTACAGATACATGCATTGTAATGGGACAACAAGTCCCCAACTCATTTCTCTCACTTGAACGGAAGCCATGTGAACAAAGACCATACTAGTTCTTGAGAATATTCTTCCTCATCCTTTTCAGATCTTTGTCCAGACAGAAAATGGGCTGTTGTACATGTTGCAAAACATAATTGGCCTTTCCAGCATCACAAATTAACACAAAAAGACTCAATTAGCATAGCGCAAGCCTACCAGGTTGTCATCTTTTCTTTCTGTTCCATTCTTTCCTTTGATTTCATGGATCTCTTCCAGCGAGGCAGTCGTCAATTTCCGCAAAACCTCCGTTTCCACAGGGGGCAGCAGGGCCACCATCTTGCTTTTGGGCATCTGTGCTCGGACAACATCGTTCTCGAGCAACTTTCCCCTGTGAGGAGAAAGAACATATCTTTTAGGGGTGTATATGGCTCTCCAATGGGATCATTCCACCAGCACTGTGGCGCCAAAACTATCTCTAGTGTCTTTTTAAATCATATTTTTTCTTCATTAGACTCTTCTGCATGGATACTCTCATTGATACATTGAAATAATGTTCTCAAAAGAATTCAGACTTTTCTTTCAAAGTGGTGATATCAATAATAAATGCTCACATTTTCATGTATTTTTACTTTTAAATTCGGAGGATGCCTCTTAAGGAATAATGTTTGAAAATATGAATCGTTTATGGCTCTCAAAAAGGTTCCCAACCTCTGTTTTATGGTAATGGTTTTTTTTTTACTCTGGGCCCTACATTTCTGAGACAAAGTTCCTTGCAGCCTGTTCAAATATTGTCACTTAAGTCTGTTTTTTATTTACTACAATTGTGATTAGCGTGCCAGCCTCACAGTTCTGAGGTCGTGGGTTCAATCCAAGGTTAGTTCTCACTGTGTTGAGTTTGTGGCTTAGGGTAACTCTATTCTCCTTTGGATTGCATGGGTTTTCTATGGGTACTCCAGTTTCCTCCCACATTCCAAAAACATGCAGAACAGACTGGTTGGACACACTAAATTCCATCTAGGTATGATTGTGTGCATTAATGGTTGTCCTTCTCCTTGTGCCCTGCAATTGGCTGCCCACCAATCCAAGGTGACCCCATAATGAGCTGAGATAGGCTACAGCAACCTCTGAGACACTTGTGAGGATAAGCAGTTTGGAAAATGCATAAATGAATAGATGATTAAGTCTTTCAATTCAACAACACCATATAAATTAGACATGCATGATTAAGTCTGCAAACATGCATTAAAACTTCTTTGTGTGGTCTACTCTGTTTTAGCAGAAATCCCTTGAATTTGTGAAAGTTGATCTATGGCCAGCCATTGAACAGTTGCAGAAGGAAAAAGTCAATTAAGGTCATGATAAAAAGCAATTATTGAGAATGCAGAACTTACAGTTGAGAAGGTAAAGGCTTCAGTTGACTGACCCGCCTGGCAAGATCTTCTTGCTCCTGTCGGTTCCTCCAAAAATCCCAAAATGTGTTTTTTCCTTTCATGGCTGACGTGCAGTGTAGTATTGTGTAGCTCACACTGGCTCAGTCAATAGCTTCTGCTTCTCAAGCTCTTCACTCTCTTTTCTTTTGCACTTGGATTATGCCTGGAGTGTCAAATATCCAGTTGTTATGATGGTGTCCCAATGCTCTATGAGAATGCTTCAATGGTATTTGGCCACAGAATGTCCTTTCAGCAAACTTAGGATAAACCCCCCCTTTCTTGTGAGCAGACTTCCTGTTGATGAGTTTAATTCCAGGAATGAAATAATCCACTGTCCAAAAACATCTGGCAGAAAGAAGAACTCTTTTTTTTTTTTTCCCCGCCAATTGAAAGCTTTTGTCCATTTGTCTTTGCTGCAAGGCATGCCATAGGAAGAACAAAGAGCTTATTCGACATGGCCACAGGAGAAGGATTTCTTTTGGGTAAATGGACCAAAAAAAAAAAAAAATAGGGGTTGTGTATAACACAAAAGAGGTAATAACTCGAGAAGAGAAAGTCCTAAAGACCCTCACACACACATACTAAGGGGTAAAGTGTATGGGAAAAGTGTTTTTGTGTGTGTCCACTATGATGTATGAGGCTGGGAACAAGACCAGCATATTTAGCGTTAAATAAATCGATTTGCACTCAAGGACATTAGTGATCGTTTTTTAAATGATGAGAAAATTCTTGGTAAGTGGACATCATTAGTGATGAGTGTAATGTGTGTATATATGTGGGGGATGATGTGGTTGTTTTGCATAATGCACAAGTTGGAATAACTTTAAATAGGAAAGTTGAGGGGTGTTTTAACAAATCCATTTGCCTCTATTTTGTGATGTTACGTCATAGACTTCTTGTGTTGACTCAAAATCCTTGTGAAACATTTTTTACAGTCGGCGGACCGGTGGTGCAAGTGGTTTGCATGTCGGCGTCACAGCTCTGGGGTCCTTGGGTCAAATCTAGGTTAGTCCAGCATCCCCCGCGAGTCTTGTGAGGATAAAGCGGTTCAGAAAATTCATCCAGTTCTTTTAATCCATTTATAAAAATTTAAAAAGCTGAATATTATATCTAAAATGGTCCGGCCCACATGAAACCGAGTTGACGTTAATGTGGCCCGTGAACTTACCCGAGTCTGACAACCTTGCCATACACTGTAAAGACTATATGCATAACAAAGTATTGAGATGCACTTTTGGTATCAACCAAATATTTATTTTCCACTCTAAATTGGAAATTCTTTAAAAACCCAACAATGTGATTTACTTTCAAATTCTGTCTCTCATGGTTGAGATTTACCATTGTTGACAATTACAGGCCTCTCAAATATTTTCCATTAGGAGAACTTGCACAATTGGTGGTTGATTAAACACTTATTTGCCCCACTTTATATCTAAATCTAGAAAAATATTTTTGGTGTGAACTAAGCGAAAGCAATGAGGCCCATAAAGTTTCTTGCAATGAGAATAAAGGCGCAAAAGAAAAAGAATGGAAATGAATGTCTTACATTCCACACTTCCATCCGCTTAAAATGAGGTCAAGTACACTAATGCCCTACCAAAAGATGGCGCTACACTTACAGGTCTTTAAACACGTCAATATTGTCCTTTTCTAGTCAAACATCTGTTTTAAATTGCTTTGTCTAAGTTGGTCTGCGCTCCATAGTTTATACCATAGAGCATATTTACTTTCCAGCAGGTCAAACATGTTTGTAAAACTATGTTAGAAAGTATTTCTACATAGCCGGAAGACAATTGAGAGTGATAATTACTCAATAAGCGAAAAAAGTATTGTATTTCTATGAAGTTGATTGTATTTGAGTATAAATAATGTCACTATCATATAGTACATAGTTGGATTGAAAAGGAATGTTATGTATTTTATGGTATACATATAGTAAATGTCAGAAATGATTGCAACATTCAAATACACCAGCATGACAAAAGTCCTTGGAATGTGGAAGTAAGGAAGGTTGCAGGTGAAGAGGTGTAGTTAAAGGGATGCAAATTGTAACCACAATGGCTTGGTTGTCAACTTTTGTGGGCACCTCCCTCAAAACGGGCGGGACACTAGTGAAAAGGAATCCCACCGTCAAGGCAACGCCTGCCGGTGTGCAAAATAATGTGACATGATCTGAATGAGTCCCAGCAGTTGGTGACACATAGCAGTGAAACAAGCAGCAAGCACTATTAGGTAAGTGGTAGATATACCATATATATATTTCTAATGATTTATATGTCTGACAAATTTATCTTGAAATAGAATTTCACCTTTAATTGGTAGGAGATCATTTGTGTTTGGCTTTTTTTTTTATAGATCAACTCCAGAATGGCTCCGATTGCAGTGTATGACATGTTGTCTTCCTTTTCATCTGCCGAGGTGGGCATCATCTCTCTCATCATCTTCCTCATCCTTAGCATTAGTCTGGTCGCTCTCTGCAATGACTGCAGGAGGTAAGTTTAATCATTACCGGGAGAGTCCCTCCTATATTTTTTCTTTACACTAGATGTACATATTTTCTCAAGGAAACATGGTAGATGTAAACATCATTGAAACTAACATATAAATCTGACAGTGCATCTAATTCGTGCGAAAGTATGAGGCCTGGATGTCAATTGATTTGCTCAAAACAGAGACTAGTCAGACTTGAAAGGTGAATAGTTTGAAAAGGTGTTGCCTTTTAAAAAAAAATATGAAAAGAATCTCTGGATTAGATTAGACGACTTTATTCATACCGTATTCGGAAATTTCCCTGTCACAGTAGCAAGAGGATGAGAATACAGACAGGAAAAAAGACATTCTAGAAATAAATAGGTAATAAATAAGTTGATAAATAAATAAATTTATGGATAACTACATATAAATATACATACATATATATATAAATATACATATACATATATACATATACATACATATATAAATATACATATACATACATATATATATAAGATACATATATAAATATACATACATATATATATAAATATACATATACATACATACAAACATATATACACATAGAATTACATGTATACATAAGATTGGTCTTAACATAAATTTAGTTTGAAGACATAAAATGTATGCCCTACTACTGACTGTGCACCAGTTCAGGTTGTCGCCAAAAAGTCAGCTTAGATAGGCTCCAACACCCCGCGATTCTGACATAGTTAACCAGTGTTTAACATGAATGAATGACTTTAAATGTAAATAGTTTCTGTTGGTCACAAAAACCTGTGAGTAGCCAAATGGCCCAAATGTGCATATTTTTGGACACACCTTCTGTATCTATGCATGTGTGTCTCCACACCCACCACTACCAAACATACCAGTACCAAGGCAAGACTGAGTCGATGAAAATACACACTTATCTGATGCTAATTGCATTCTTTAAGTTGTTTGTCACTCAAAGGAATGAACCTGCAATGGTATTTTTTTTAGAGATGTGAATCATTTCAGTTGTTATCTAATGTATTAAGTCAAAAGAATGTACAGCAACACATTTTATCACTATTGACTTTCACAACAAAGCCGCTAAGTTAGACATTAGTTATTAAATCAGTGAACATGTTACTAAAACAAATTTGATCAAAGTGATACTACTACAGTCAGCAGTTTTTCAAAAGACATACACTCAGGTTTGGTCAATAATGTGAAAAATATAATAAATAAATCCGCATAAAATGCAAAATAAATCAGAAGTGGACCAAAATTGCTACAACACAAAAGGTTTCCACTCAAGTTTCAATTTTTCTTAATTATTTAAAAAGTATGTGGTCGGTTTTAGTTGTTAGTGCATCAGTGTTACAGTTTTGGGGTTGAGGGTTTGATTCCATGTCGTTCCTGACTAATGGATTTTGCAAGTTCTCCCGGTATTTCACTCACTTGCATGGGTTTATTCCAAGTACTCTGGTTTCCTCTCATGCTTTTTTTTTAAATTTAGGCAAGACATGATGCCTTTTTGAATCATAGTGTGCACACAATGCTACTGTATAAAGAATGAGACATCTAAATGTATATAGAAGAATGTACCTTGAACTTTTGTCCCTGCACACAAATACTGTCACACCCTCAGAACATTTCATATGTTTTATTTGCTGTCATCCGCAGGGGCTCCGGCAATGCGTATGATGTGAACGGCGGAGCTAAGGTATGAACTGACTTGTTCTTCCTCTTCCTTTCTCGTGACACTTTAAATTCCATTCATGAAGTAGCACCCGATAAACTAGCAAGTTGACACTCTGGAATTGCAACATGAGTCATTTGGTCTACATGAAATTTCAGTTTTATAATTAGTATTAATATGGATTAATAAAAAAAAACAAGATAGCAGGTGAAGTGTTGGAAATGTACTGAAAACCAAAATATATTCACTAGTTAAACACTTCATTATAGACGAAACTAACATAAAAAAAGAAAGCCTAAGCCAAGACTTAGCTTTGTCATCATTGAAAAGGTTGATAAAAAGTTAAGAAGAAAAATATGTATATATTCAAGAGAATTAAATGAATAAACCTCTTTAAATCAGCAATTGGACATAACAATACAGCTGTAATAACATACATTTTTCAAATCACTATACACATCCCCAATTGTATTTTTTTCTACAATATAACATACTATAAATACTTACATAGCAGTATATTGGTCATTGATGAGTGTATATTATCTCATCTCATTTTCTGCATGTTTTTGGAATGTGGGGGGAAACCGGAGTACCCGGGGAAAACCCACGCAGGCTCAGGGAGAACATACAAACTCCACACAGGTGGACTGACCTGGATTTGAACCCAGGACACTACAGCTGTGAGGCCGGCGCGCTAAACACTCAAGCTGCCGGGCCACCAGGGTCAAATTCTATTCATCACACAGCTGTTTCTAATTTATTCCATAAAATTGTTCTGAGATCTGCACTTGATAAATTGACCCTCTGAGTCCTATAATCACACCGGTCAAGCAACATTGCCGTCGCCAACATTTTTGTGTTGAATTTTCCCGTTTTTATTTGGCATCGATGGAAAACTGAATACCCAAAATATGACAGGACATTAAGGATTAAACAGGGTGTGTTCTTTTGGATTAAGATGTAATCAGAAATGTTTTTCTTCCTAAATGTTCGACTTTAAGAACTGATATTGGTCAGACTCTGGACGTTACAATTTAACGGACAATTTTACTTTTAAGGAGCCACCATATTTCAAAAAATCGCTACTTAAAGTTAGTCATATGCAGTTTTGTGTATAGTAATACATAATACCTTCATTGTGTACTCATCGCTCTTCTCTATCTTTATGACAGGTTGACGGCAAAGGTAAGTTAGCATCTCAGGAAATCCAACTTTTGTCTCAGGTAAAAAGTATCATATTTTTTCAATACTTCTATTTTTTGCCAATTTACAGACTCAACCTATACAACATGGAGGGATCATAAAAACATGCCTACAAATACTCTGGATAGGACCATGCACTCAACCCACTAAGCCCCTGTTTTCAATATTTCTTTATAGTAACTCTCAATGTTGCTTAAGTGCAGTACCGGTTTTCAACAAACAGACATGAAGACAAATAACACTGAACATTCCTTTGCTATGAATTTTTTCCACTGTTGGATTTGTCCCCAAAAATTGGACAAATGGAGACTGAGAGGGGGCAGGTTAGCAAGCAGCCGAACTGCCTTATAACAGCAGTCTTAATCAAAATAAATAAAAGACCTTAGTCACAATATTGTCTGAAACTGCAAATTTGGAGAAATGAATATCCATTAGAGAAAAGGCATACATTTCGTATAGGCCTAGTTGTTGCTAAACCTGTCTCTTCTCAAATGTATCTCCAATTTGATTTGAGAAGTTGACCCTAACACCATCCAAAGACCTCAATTTAAATGTTCTTGCAGGTGAAAAATATTCTATTGTGAACACAAAGAAAAGACAAGAAATAAAAAAATTCTGAAACACTAACATTTTATAGCAGAGATTATTTACCTGTATTCACTCCAAAGAAACAGTAAAGGTTCATACATGGATATCACTATTTTCAGATGGGAGTTTTTGTTTGTTTGTTTGATTTAGTGTTACATTTTTCCCCTTAATTTTTTTGTCGTTCAATCCAGCACACTCCTCCCTACCCGCCTCTAGATTTAAGGTGTGATCTGCATAGCAGCTCAGAGGTTCTTTAAATACCACAGTTCATTTAAGAATGTACCGTTTTCTCAGGACTATACGGCGCATTGTATTTTTAGGCGCAGTGTCAGTAACGAGTGCTATTTCTGTATTTTACACACACAAAGGACGCACCGTTTTTATAGACGCAGCCAGGCAAAATGCTGTGTTAAATAATCTTAAGAGTGAAAATTTTAACTCCTTAGCTCACCCTTTCTTTCTTGTAAGGGATACATTGTTGTTATATTGTAAATGTATTCATTTGTTATAATTTATGTCATTTTATCCAATTCAAATGTAATATTCATGTCTCCAAATCTTTTGATTAAATCATGGTTATGAACACAATCTATTCACATCTTTTCCGTCTCTAAGAAGACAAATATAATCTCTGAACAGCAGTAGAGAGCCACATTTTAATTTGAACAATTTGGGAGTGGCAAGTTACCTTCTTGAGAATTTAAAGTGAGCCAAACAACATTTAAAACAGGGTGGGGTCGTTCTACTTGCTCTGCCAGTTTTCATTATGTGTGTGGTAGTACTACTACTATACTCATGTGGAAATACAACACACCCAAAAGGCAAACCTGAAAGCAATGGTATGTCAGGCATTATACACATGCAATGTTCCTTTTAGCCAACAGACGACGTAATAAACAATTTTAAGAAGATTGGGATTAATAGATCAAGGAAGGGTCCTCATACTTTCTTTTTTCAAGATCCATGTCCTTAATTTTCAAGGAGCCAACCTCACATCTACCTTTTTTTTCTGGGCCACTGATAGAGTTCAGCTTTTATGGGTGTTCAGATCACACTAATTAAACACGCGAGCTACAAAATAAATTATGAATTCACATATTTATTAATTTACATATCATGTATGTTGAATAATATTATTTGTATAGCATTGCGTTTGTACATGTGTGTGTGCACACATTTGAAGTGTCTAAGATCAATGTATCACTTAATGAGCATGATTGCCGACTTTCTGTTTTAGGATCAAATTCAAATGAAGAGTATAGATGTGTATTAAATTTCCTGATTTTCCCCCTTTTAAATCAATAATTGTATTTTTGTAATCCATTTTTTCTGTTTTTAGTTCAAAAATCAGTTTGTAAAATCTAAAAATATATATATAAAAAAGCTAATATTGTTTTAGATCTATAAAAAATGTAATATTCAGGGCTTTTAATCCAGTTCTTTTAATCCATTTAAATAAATAAAAAAATCTAAATATTATATCTAAAATGGTCCGGCCCACATGAAATCAAGTTGACGTTAAAGCGGCCCGCGAACCAACCTGAGTCTGACACCCTTGCTCAAGAGTGTCATAGGGTGTCAACCCAGATAACTATGGGCATAGGAATCAGAAGCCACAAGAAGACAAACAACCTTTCTCAGCCTACCGTGCATGGCCAAGCGGCACAGGGGAGAACATGCGAGGCACTCGTAATGGCCACTTAAACAACGATTTGCTCTACCTGTAAAATATCTCTTTTAATTGTATTGCTGGCAGATCGAAATGGTTCTGTCAACGAATAGGTTGGATTGCATCCAAAATCTAACAGAGGTGGGGCACTCTGTGTGTAACGGAATGCCAAAAAGGCAGTTGCGGGTGTGGATTTTGGCAACACTATGCAACCAATGACGTTCATATCTACACCTCAACAATATACCACATTTTTGTCGTTTTTGTCAGGAAAGAAAATGTGCATACGCGACAATAGTCTGTTCATAATAATGACAATTAAATCTATGAAAACCTTCGGGAGGAGACATTTATTTACTGTCATGAGCACATTCGGGGTATTGGTGTCTTGCTCAAGGATGCTAGTAACCATATTAGTTACTTTTGCAGTTTCTTATTTATCTCTTATCTCATATAACGTCTTATCTCTCACTTATTCATGCTAACTACTTATCTACATTGACTATTTATTCGATTGTTATGGTTCAGAGATATTTCACCTGACTTGGTGGGTTCACTTCCCAATAGGTGGCCCTGTGATTGTGAGTGCAAGTACTGGTCTGTCTCTGTGTTTCCTTACAACTAACTGGTGACCAGTAGTCCGCCTTTCGTTGAAGTCAGCCGGGTTTGGCTTCAGCACCCCCGCAATCCTGGAAATAATAAGCAGAGTGGAAAATGAATGAATGAACGAATGAATGTAATGCCTGAAATAGGCAAAGGCCAATGAGTATTATGGTTTGTTCAATGCTCTATGGCACATGTGTCAAAGTGGCGGCCCTAGGGCCAAATCTGGCCCGCCACATCATTTTGTGTGGCCCGGGAAAGTAAATCATGAGGGCTGATTTTCTGTTTTAGGATTAAATTAAAATGAAAAGTATAGATGTATATTAAATTTCCTGATTTCCCCCTTTTAAATCAATAATAATAATGTTTTAATCATTTTTTCTGTTTTTAGTTCAAAACGCATTTTGTAAGATCTAAAAATACATTAAAAAAACTAAAATAAACATTGTTTTAGATCTATAAAAAATAATATTCATGAATATTTTTCTCTTTTCAATAACTGGCAATGTTATCTGCTGCATTTTCATCATAATGTTTATGTTTACCTCCAACTCTTGAAATGTAACATCAACATTGAACAAGTCAAGCGTGGGTGTCATGACACTGACATGAAAAAAATGGAATAGTGTCTAGTAGAGATTGAGACTAGGATTGGCTGTTTTGCCTTTGTGAGTGCAGTGCTCAGACCAGAAAATCCCTGCTGACTGCATGTCTGGCGGGGACAGTGCAGACAGTCGACACTAATCTGCTCTCTCTCTCTTTCTCTATCTCTCTATGTCTCTTTCCAACACACAAACACACTATGGCCTGTTTTACTTGATCTCCATCTCATCATGTAATATGGGGCGAATAAAAGGGCAAGCAAAATATCCAATGCACATTGAAAAAAAATGCTCAAATTTCATACAGTGGCTCAAGGCATAGATTTATACAACTGTTCAAACTGCTCAAGATAAACATATATGTTTTAATTGATTTTAGGCCAAATAATGTTCATCACAATATCTGACACTTCATTCATGACTATGAGTGCTCATTAATTGGATGTTGAACAACCTGACTTGCCTTAGAAAGGCTGCAGTTTACTTCCAACCCATTAGCAGTATGCAAAATATATCTCTCATCCTCTTTTCTGAACTGCTTTATCCTCACTAGGGTCACGGAGAGTGCCAGAGCCTATCCCAGCTGACTTCTAATGACTCCTGACTTCGTCTGACAATCACATGGGAACTCAACACAGGTGGACCAACCCGGATTTGAACCCAGGACCCCAGATCTGTGAGTCCGACACGCTAACCACTCAGCAGCCAAGCTGCCTAGTTTTTGTTAAGCCAACCCTATTTCGCTGAATATTTTTGCAATGTGAGATTTCAAAACAAATGATTATTAGCATCACTGCCAACTTATATTTTTTATAATAATACATATTTAAAATTAAATTCATAAATAAAGAAAATATGTGATGACTAGTGGTCCGGTGAGCAAGTGATTCGCAGGATGGCTTCACTGTTCTGAGATCGAGGGTTCAATCCCTGGTCCGGAGCTTTCTGTGTGGAGTTTGCATGTTCTCCCCGGGCTTGCAGGTGTTTTCTCCGGGTACTCCGATTTACTCACACATTACCCAATTATGCATGGTAGGCCGGTTGGACACTCAAAAATGCTCCTCGGTATGAGTGTGAATGGTTTTTCATCTCCTTCTTCCCCTGTGATTTGCTGGCCACCGCCTGGTGCACATAGTTTGCAGGGATAGTCTCCAGCACCCCTACGAATGATTGAATGATGGAAATCTCCCCAATGGAAAAAAAAGGGTAGCAGGCTGCAAATAGTCACCAGGCATTGCAGGGCACAAGGAGATGGACAACTATGCACACTCACACCCATACCTAGGAGCAGTTTAGAGAGTCCAATCAGCCTACCATGCATGTTTTTGGAATGTGGGATGACACCGGAATACCCAGAGGAAACCCACACATGCCCGGGGGGAACATGCAAACTCCACACAGATGGACTTGACCTGGATTTGAACCCAGGACCCCAGAGCTATGAGTCCGACAAGCCACCAGGCCACTTGTACCTTACTTTCCCATGAAAATTATGAAATAAAATTAGATTTAATAACTTTATTCATCCCGTATTCTGGAAATTTCACTGTCACAGTAGCAAAAGGGTGAAAATACATACACAGGAAAATACATTTTAGACATAAATAAATACACAACACAAGTAAACAGTATGTTGTGATTATTTTTTAAATGACTACTACTTCTGCTATTAAAAAATACTAATATAAGATTTGATTTGCTAAGTTCCAAATACAAGAGGATTCTAAAGGCTAAATCCTCACCGCCTCACCTCTTATGTTGCTATGATGGCTTCGAGGCCAGCTGTCAGCCCGGCATTGCTCCAGCAAACAGACACACGTAGGCGCACGTACCACACAGACCAACCCCCTTCTTCCCTTCCTTCCCCCGGCACTCTGTCGGCCGGCGAGAGGCGGGACAGGCCAGGCGACGACCCCACTAAAGCCACGAAAGGGTCGGATCGACCATCTATATCGACTGAGTAAGTACAAGATTGTTTGTTTATCCCTGCGCATAACATTGGTTGAACATGGGGCATGCAAATGTTGTTTTCCTTAAGCGGTGTGCTTGGAGTGGAAGGGGAGGGGGGAGGGGGTCCTCCAATATCATAAATGTCGGTTGGAATCCCGTCATTTTGAGCAACTTTTGCTTTACCGATGTGCTATCAAAACATTGATTTGGTGAAGATTGACGAAAACATGCAAAGTAAACAACCGCAGCATGTAATCAAAGTTATATTTCAACATTAATATCAAAATGTGTACGTCACTGTGTCGAATGTGAGCAGATCGTAAACAAACATGCATGTTGCATGATCAGAATGTTTTAAGCATTCTGTTTAGAACTCATATTTTCGTGTATTTAGAATTTTAGTCGTATTTGACGAGCCTCCAGCGCGGCTTTGGCTGATGAGGTTATTTTTTTGTCCATCGGTTCCCATCCAAAATATTGACGCGTACTCGTTTTCTTGGCCATTTTCATTGATGTGCAATTCATTGAAAAAGTGATTTGTTGTATTGCGTCCATTTTACTGGGGATATTAGCGTGAAAACATGGTTATTTTCGACATTATTGCACCGTCCAAGCACAGCGCCTCCCGGCGAAACTCGTGTCCGAACACGTTGTCAGAAAGGGGGTGTGTGCCTAGAAATGAGCGGCCAGCCAATCGGTGAAGCCACCCGCCTGCGTTTACAGCACTTGTTTACTACGTATTCTCAATTCTGATTGGCGGATCGCTTTGGCAGACTCGGGTGAGTGCTACGTTCACGGACAAAAGTGGCGGTGGGAAATTCGACTTTCAAATAGAAGGTTCAACGATGCTTATAGACCGCAGTGTTATTCATTCTTTTTTCAATTTCTGAACCGCTTTATCCTCACTAGGGTCAGAGGTGGTGCAGGATGGGGGGGGGGGGGGGGGTTCTTATGCTGCTGGAGCATATCCCATCCGACTTTGGGCCAGAGGCGGGGGACACCCTGAATTGGTGGCCAGCCAATCGCACGGCACAAGGGGACAAACAATCATTCACACTCACATGCAATTTAGAGTGTCCAATCAGCCTACCATGCATGTTTTTGGAATGTGGGAGGAAACCGGAGTACCCGGAGGAAACCCATGCAGCGAACATGCAAACTACACACAGATGGACATGACCTGGATTTGAACCCAGGATCCCCACTGTGAGGCCGACATGCAGACCATGCAAGCCGCCAGGCTGCCCACGCTAAGACATAAAAAGAAAAAAAATATGAGTACAGTGGTTAACGTGCAGAGAATGAGCAGTTGCTCTGCATCACTTTGCTTAATAATTATACACATCATACCTTGTAGTGTACATTCTGTTCTTTTGATATTGATGTTCACTCATTGTTTCAGCACCCACATTGTTCTGACCAACGTAGAAAGAGAACCATGCAATGATTGATCAACAGCAGACCTATTGTATTCTTCGGACTATAAATCACAGGATGAAGAGGAATAATAATATTGCACTGTAGTATAACTTGCGCTTTTGGGATGGCAGTTTAAAAAAAATTCTTTATTGTGTTTATTTTTCTTATGGCTTTGATTTTTTTCAGGAAAATATTTAACATCACATAATACTCACACTTAAAGACAGACAACCATTCACACTCACAATCATTCCACCACCGAGTGGGAATCGATTCCATGCTTGCCTGCACTGAAGTCAGAGAACCACTACACCAGACCTTGCTTGACATAAATACTCGTAAATGTGAAATTCACAAGAGTTTAAAGCTTTCTACAAATAATAATTACTCTTAAAATGTATTGTTTCTTCTTTTTTTTTTTTTGCTTCACATCTTATGTTTTCTGTTGGCGTGTCACCCTCAGGAAGGTTTGATAGTGTACTTACCTGCTGAGTGGCAACATCACACAGCAACAACACCATGGCAGCTATGGGATCCAAGGAGAGGGTAGAATCCAAGCCAGGCGGAACAGCAGCAGGACTGCAGGCATGCACCCCCAACACGATTGCCAACAACAGACCTGACATGCAGCAGCACACTATGGTGAGAAGACAGATGGAGATCATTTAGCCATTTTTCTTCAAGATTATGAATGTTAAAGAGCGCACATAATAGAAAAAATATTCAAAAGTTAAGTCAAGTGTGAAATTAAACAAGAAAATTCAAGCAATTATCATCCGACTATTTTTCAAATGTCTTTGAACAAGCCTTTCTGAAAATTTTAATTAAATTTGTCGGTGTTATGTTTGGATAAACCGCATTCATTTATATTCTGGATGTGTAGATATGAGCATCTGCTTTAGAGGCAGTTTTAAAGTCCCTAAAAGTATCCAATAACACCACAAGATTAATGTGACACTCGATTTGCAAGCTTTAAAAAAAGTCACAAGGTCTTTGGAAAAACTCATTCATTCCTAGTACACCAGCAGTAATACGTTTTTTGAATTTTCACCCTTCAACTGGACCGGAATCTTAAAACATTTGATCATGAGTGTAGGTCTTATATTAACGTTGTGTTTTTGTCCAATAGAAAATAATATACTGTATTTTCACGACTATAAGGCGCACTTAAAAGTCTTAAATTTTCTCTAAAATAGACAGTGCGCCTTATAATCCAGTGCGCCTTATATATGGAAAAAACAGAAAACCAAAAACGAAAAAACATCACTGTCGGATTTAAAAAAAAACACAAACACCTGAACTGAAACAATACTGTTAAATATGCAGATGCCATCTTAGTTTACAAAATCTTCCATCATATAGCTCATCCCCCACTGCAAGATTTTATATTAAAAACATCCAAAACATCAACAATGGCTGGCTCTAGAGGTGACTGTGTAGTGAGTGCTTCATACCTGGAAGTCAATAGCAATTACCGTATTTTTACGACTATACGGCGCACTTAAAAGTCTTAAATTTGCTAAAAAAATAGACAATGCGCCTTATAATACAGTGGGCCTTATATATATGGAAAAAATGTCATTCATTGAGGGTGCGCCTTATAATGCGGTGCGCCTTATAGTCGTGAAAATACGGTAGTTTCTTTTTTTCTTAATTAGATTTTTTTTTCTTGACATAAATGATCCCACACAAGTGGGATCATCCTCAGTTCCTGCATGGTCAGATGTTGGCATGCTCTACCTTTTCATACGGCCTCCATCGTAAGCCATATTGTCTACATGCAGGACACCACAGATGGACAGGAAATATTTTCCCAACAGCTTTATTCGCGCAACCATAGCAAAACTCATGTTCTGAGGTTTATGTAAGCAGCTTAACCGAAATAGCCAGTGTACGGCTTGCCCATATACAAGAGTTTAATGATTTGTTTCACTGCCAGCTTGTAAGCCTAGTGTTTGAAGTGAATCAACATTGAAACAATGGCTCATTTGGAATTTCACCTTTGATCCCCCTTATGAAGATATACACACAGAACCACGTCCAAGAACCATTTGTGGATAGAAAAGCTCACAAAAGCACGATGCTCTACCTGCCGAGTGAGCTGGAGCAAAGCTGGTGCACCATACCCGGAACCCTACAAACTCGAGCCCCCGCAATGGACCCATGCATGGTATCAGCTCGAGAACCTCCATACAGGTGAGAGAAATGTTGCACTCTAAGAATTAGTGAGAGTGGGTATAAGAGTCTGGCTGCAATTTAAGATCTATCGTCTCTAGTTTCCGAAGCCCAGAGTCAGTGGAGATGGATGAGATCATGGCTGCTATGGTGCTTACCAGCCTTTCCTGTAACCCGGTGGTCCAAAGTCCCCAGCTGACAGAAACTGGAACAGGTTTGTGTGCTTGTGGTTGTGTGTGTATCACATGGTTTTTACAGTTAGAGACTTCGATATTGTAATACAGTGGTACCTCGCGATACGAGCTTCATTTGTTCCAGTACTGAACTCGTATGTAGATTTATTCGTAACTAAAATGAACGTTTCCCACAGAAATGAACTAAAAACAAATTAATTCGTTCCAACCCTTTGATAAATTATCATCTCATTTAAGGTAAAGTAAAAATAGATGGCCAAATGTTGATTAAAAACTATAGATAAATAAAGAAATCAACTGGGAACAGAGTGGGATACAAAGTGAGGGAGAGAAATATGATGGTTAAGTCTGGTGGATCAAAAAGAGCACATCACAACCTTGGCTCTCATATGGGACACCTGCTGTTCTCTGTAGGATGGGCAGAACTGAAAATACAAATAAACCACGTCCACAAGGACAGTCTAAATTTAACATGGAGTTTTGGTAAGTACTCAGTTTTATATGCTGTGAAACATTACATCTAGATAAAATGAAATTGGCCTAACTCTAACCTGTAAAGAAGTTCTAATCTATTATTTCCTAGAACAAATTTTATACTTAAAAAAAATATATATATATAAATATACACACATATATACATACACATATATATGTATATATATACACATATATATGTTGTTGTTTTTTAAGTATAACATATTTTCTAGGTTAGACATCTTTTTACAGGTTAGTTATGCCAATTTCATTTTATCTAGATGTAATGTTTCACAGCATATAAGACTGAGTAGTTACCAAAACTACATGTTAATATATATACATATACATACATATATATATATGAGGAAAAAAATGAGATGAGAGAAAATATTAAATCATATTTTCTTCTTTTAGCTGGTTCCACAATATCAGGTGAAATGGAATGTGGTGGCGGCGAACTCTCCGACAGTGGCAGCAGTGGTTACTGGAGTTGGGATCATGGCAATGTGAGCCCGGCCCCCTCGCCGTCTGTCCCAGAAATAGACAGCAGCCCAGATGAAGGGATGAACATGGAGATGGAGCAGGGGGAGGAGTTTAATGGCAAAAAGCCAAAGGTAAGTTATTTTTTTTCGACTTCTGTTTACAGTTCTCAACTGTCCAATCATTCATCACCATGGCACTTTAGTTTACATGGAGTAGAATGTCCCCACTGACAATGGATGAAAAGCAGAGACTTAATGAGTAGGTGCGTAAATATGGCGATGACTAGTGTAAAGACAGCCAGGTGCTTCCCGTCTAAAACACTTAGCAAGAGAACATTATAAAGAATGAACTTTTAAGCATTAAAAGACAAACTTCCTTTCAGGTCAGGAGGACAACAGTATTCACTGTTGTGTGACTTTTTGCTGCATTTTGTCATATTACAAGCAAGTTTACATATAGATGTTTTACCTTCCTCAAAAGTACTCATTTTTTCTGTTATAGAGCTCTTTTAAAGGTTTGTACAAGTGTCTGTGGCCTAGTTGTGGCAAGGTACTCACATCTTCCGTCGGAATGAAACGACACATCCGAGTGTTGCATCTGGGGTGAGTTTGTCTCTTTACTACCTAAATATTTTGTATGAAAATGTGTTTTCCATTTTGTGTTCAAATATATTGTGTGTTGCTGCAAATTGCCCCTAGATGTGAGTGTTAGAATTAATGTTTTTTTAGTCTACTTGTGCCCTGCGATTGGCTGGCTACCAATTCATGGTGTACCCCACCTGGTGCCCATAATTGGCTGGGATTGGCTCCAGCACCCCCCTTGGCCCTTGTGGGCACTATTAAACTCACTCTCTCTCATGATTACAATTTTGAGAGCTGGTTTCAACAGTAAACTCTGTTATAATTTGAACCCGTTCTACCAAGAGTCCGTTCTACCAAACGTCCATTCTACCAAACGTCTGGGGAACAAACGTCTTTCGACAAAACATCTGGTCACGGGGGATAATTAGTACAGAAAATGAATGAATAAATATATTGCTTGTTGAATGAAATCTGAGCCACAATGGGTTTTTTTTTACTATCATTAAAATAAGAAAAGAACCTGTTTTTCCTACAGCAGCGGAGTAGATCAGTCACAGAGAGAAGAGGACTTTTACTACACTAAAATCTCCTGTGAGGCGGTGGACACCAGCACTGCCTTAGTTCCTGCCCAGCAGGCTCTGGGCCAAGCATCATCTCTCAATTGGGCCTCGTGCAACTCACCAACTGGTTTGGCTGTTCAGATCCCACCGGGTCACAGGCCAAGGTCCAACTCCAGCTCCGGCCTAGTTTCAAGCCGGCCCAGTCTACTCAGCCAATCCGCCCCTAGCTGTTTCTGGCAGATCCACACGGAGCATCTCTATCAGGTCAGTTTCGAGGACTAACTAACCTTAATCTTACGTATATTTATGTTTTTGTCTCCTGACAACAAACTTGTCATTACCATGTTTAGCAACACATTTCATTGACTTGAATGAACCTCACCTGGTGTCTTCTTTATAGGCATGCAACCCCGTCCAGGCACCTCTTGCCCCAAAAAGTCCAGGGTGCCACACTTTGACCACCACCGTGGCAGCTTCAGGCCACACTAGCACTCAGGTGGGTCTTCGTTATAATCATGTGTTAAATTCTAACAGTACATTTCAATGTTATTTAAGTTTCAATCATAACCAGAAAATGAATGTGGGAGAATTGTCATTTTCACTCTACTTTTTCATTCCATAATCATTATTAGATTGTGTTTCTTTGCCCCTAAAAATGTAAAAACCCCAGTCAGAGTCTGGGATCTCGCCTCATCATCTATTAAAGAATGTCACTGTCGTCGTCTGTCTCCGCAGATGGTGAAACCTCGTTGTCGGTCCGTTAGTGTCGGCGAGCAATGGCTGCAACAGAATAGGCTGCAGACGATGACCGTGTCACCCTCGCGTAGTCACTGCTCCTTCAGGTAAGAAGTCACTCTTAGTGTCCACCACCACTCCATCGACATCACCCATCTGCCATTATGATTTAAACGGTTCTGAAACACGGGCAGTCAAAACATATCTCAGGTCCAATGACAACATTTACGTACAGATAGAAAAATATCAATACCCATTTTCTTTTCAGTAGCTGCAATATATGTGCAGTTATCTTTGCAGGTTCATGAGTGGAGGATCAATTTGTCTCAAATTTGAGACGAGCTGTTCAAACTGCAAAAGGCTTACAACTATACACACACAGACATATAATAATATTTTATATATATATATATATATATATATATATATATATATATATATATATATATATATATATATATATATATATATATATATATATATATATATATATATATATATATATATATATATATATATATATATATATATATATATATATATATATATATATATATATATATATATATATATATATATATATATATATATATATATATATATATATAAATATATATATATAAATATATATATATATAAATATATAAATATATATATATAAATATATATATATATATATATATATATATATATATATAAATATATATATATAAATATATATATATATATACATATATAAATATATATATATATATATATATATATATATATATATATATATATATATATATATATATATATATATATATATATATATATATATATATATATATATATATATATATATATATATATATATATATATATATATATATATATATATATACATATATATATATATACATATACATATATATATATACATATACATATATATAGATATACACACACATATATACACACATATATATACACACACATATATATACATAGATATTTATATAGCATTCTCTGATTTTGGATAAATAGAATAATTATTTAAACTTGTGTACTCTACCTATTTACACATAAACCTATTTACTACAATAAACTCTTTTCACCATGCAGAAAGTCAATAGAGCAAATTCTAATATTAACAAAATCATTGCTCTGTTTACTTTACTTTTTATTCTGTTTTTATTTTTAGATTTTTTTTTAAATCAGTTTCTCAAGCGTTCATATGTGAATACCCTCATTTCGCTTCCAGGAAAGGTCGCGGGGAGGCCAAAAAATGTCGCAAGGTATATGGAGTGGAGCGAAAGGACCAGTGGTGCACAGCCTGCCGCTGGAAAAAAGCCTGCCAGCGTTTCCCTGACTAATCAGCACAATGGTTGAATGGATGGATGGATGGATGGAAGGATGAATGCATGATAAAATCTAATTTTATCACAAAAGGTGATGTAGTGTATATAACAGTCATTGAAAAAACGATTTTTTTACTTTCGCCATTGTATGTTTTTCGTTTTTTTACGTACGATTTGTTTCAAATGGCTACATACCAGAGAGTTCGTTATAAGAATGACGTTTGAGTTCAAGGGCAACCAGTTAAAAATATAGTTGTAATGTGCCGAAGCTTGCAACAGTAAGAGGCAGATTTTGCTCTAATTCTGTTTGGTTATTATTCCCTTGGGAAATGAAGGTTTGTGTATGTTTGTAAACCTGTCAGTCTGCTTTGGTGCTAACTGCTGACTGACAATCATGTGACGAATTCGGCCTCCGATACTCTCCTACTCTATTATGTACAGTACTAGACTGCTTAGATTGCTTGTTTGTTTAATACAAAACTCTTCCAGTGGTTTATTATGTTTATTATATTGTGTTCATTGAGCTATATACGAGTATTTTGTACCTTTTGTAATGTCTCGTCAAGCTTAAGTGTTTTTTTTTTTTTTTCTCTCCCCATGTTTATAGCACTTTGGTGGAATATAAAAAAAAAATCACAGAAATAAGCTACATTTGGTTCCAATCATCCAAATGGTTTCTCTTCCTGCCTGTGTTGGAAAAAACAACCAGTGTTGGTGGTTGTTTGACTTAATCGCTGCGACTGGAGTTTGTGAAAGCAATAAAAAAAAAAGAACTGAAAAAGGTAATGCAGTATATTGTCACAGGAGCAAATAAATAAAACACTGACAATTTGAGACATTGTCTTCTTTTTTAAATGACAGTCCACAAAAGAAATAGCAAACTATTTTATTCTTAATTTTCTATACATATTTTTATCTAGAACAACGAATTAATGTTAAAAATTGTTGAAATTTACAGTGTTACTCACAAATGTCATTTATGTGATGTGGGGGGAGGGGCAAGGTTAAAACACAAATGGGGGACAATAATAACCTTGGCTGTCATGCACTGTTAATTCCACTTTTTAACTCTTTAACAATACATTAAAATGTCTTCATTCAAACCTCTTTTTCCATTTAACAGGCCCAAGCCATTCATTTCCAGCTCCAACTAAGGTCAGTATAAAAGTGTCTTCCTAAAAAATACATTTAAAAAAAAAACAGGAGTAAGTTAGTTACAACAGTAGAGGTTTACCAATTATTACTTGTCGGGCTTAATGTACTTGCTCTCCTTTGATGAATGATTGTTTTGCCAGAGAATTAAATAGCTGAAAACATTATTAGGTCATTATAGTGAAACTTTCCCTAATTATTTTCAAATAGGAAAAAAAAGATAGCATGTAATTTGGGTTTAATTACACAGATGGGAGAGTTCTGGGCAAATTGTTGTGCTTTTTAATTTCCTCAAGATAGCAGTAGAATAATAAAGTAACACTATTGCATATATAGATACATTTTAAAAAAATATCACCATGTATAATAAGGCTCTTTTTTTAAAGATCTTTTTATATATTTGTAGTCAAGACCTTCCAATAATGAACATGATAAAGTGTGACTGATTTGTGGTGTAGAGGTTAAGTCACAAGACTCCCATGAGGGAGACCTGGGTTCGAGTCCCGGTTTTGACACTTTTTTACTTAGTTGTTTCTGTGGACTTCTTCTCAAGATACTGAAATGATTACAGAGAAAAGTGTAGTCACTTGGTTGGTGCAGAGGTTAGATTACAGGACTCCCGTCTAGGAGACCTGGGTTCGATTCCTGCTGTCGCTTTTTGGCTGATCACTGAACCAAGTAGTCTGACAAATGGAACAAGAAGGAAAAAAAAAACTTTTTAATTTATAATTAACACTTTGTCATACTTTTCAGTAAAAGGTTATATTCCAAAACTGCCGAAGACAGTTGGAAGGGGCCACTTTATGTCGAGTTGTCGGGTCGGCCTCCGGCCGACCCTCGACCGCTTGCTTGGTTATCGACAGCCGACACCGGGAAGTGAACTCACGTTTTCTCCATGCCAAGGCGAGTGTGCAACCCACTACACCAACTCGAGATTTCCTGTGGTGCTGCATTTAGGAGGAAAAAGAGGGGGGACATGTCCAAGGTCCTTTTCTTCTTTTTGAGGTGACACTTTTTCTCTCTCATTAGTATGCATCATATCGGCTTCACCAAAAGCTTTGCTTGTCCTTTATCTCGTGAGTCTTGTTTATGTGCGCTGTGCCAAATTGCCCGGGTGGGAAAGGGAAGAAGAATTTTAGAAAAAAGGTCGGTAGGGTGTTGGGCTTCATTCATTTTGAGAGGTTTCGGTAGAGAATATTTGCCCAATACCCTACTGTTCCTTATCCCTTTTCCTAGGGAAAAGCTTGGGGTGGGGAGGGAAATATATTTTATTTGAGCAACTATTTAAGAGGAAAAAAAATAGCAAGAGAAGAAGCAGCTTCTTTAATTGCTGACGGCCTTTTTAAATGACTTCACAAAATTGTACAGATTAAAGAGAAAAGAAATAGAATCATATTGTACAGATATGTGACCAGCACTCCTAAGGAAGTTATTATTATTATGATTAAAGCAATGAGGAGACATTGAACAACGCTGTACTATAAACATTTTCTGTAATGAACCTGAAACTGATGAAAGAGTCTACGATAATAAAAATCCTTGATCATTATGTAAAAAAAAAAAAGAACACAGAGTTATTGTTGGGTTTCTTTTTTAATAAATTATATCTAAACCACCACCAGATAACTTGTTTTTCTTTCCTGCATAGGAAAAATTGATTTGATCATCCTGATAAAGCTTTGGTTATCAGGGAGTTTTAGATGTAAGTATTTTTTATTGGTATTTTTATTGATGTATAGGGGAATTCCATAGATGAGCAGCAAAATCCTCACTTTACTGTATGAGCGTGGTAATTGCAAAATGACGCCACGCCACAGGAGGGCAGTAGTTGTTGGCTGCAACAAAAAAGAACAGCTATTGTGCGTAAGCGAACCAGCTGTTAAATTTGGCACATGCGCGGTACCTCATTCTTTCAGGAAGCCATTTCTCTTCCGGCGGTCGAGACACTTGCATCCGAACGAGGTAAGTTTTCTTGCGTTTTATGGTCATAATTGCGTTTTATCACGCCATCGTGAGATTTATTAGGAATCGATTGTGCCCAAAACGCCGGTTAATCTGTTACTTTAATGCCAGCTTCAACAAACCGTCGACAATTGAAGTTTGAGATCCTTTTCCTCTCCAGATGTGTGCCGCATCTGAACAGCTATTTTAGCATTAGTGACACGACAACACTTTTCATTTGGCTTTAACCGTATTGTCCGTTTTCTGTCCATTATTCCGTCGTGTAGAAATACTTTTAATCTAATCAAATAAAGTCGCGATGTCAACTTAAGTATAGTTAGTTTGATGGGTAGATGACATCAAGTGGCACGACTTGTGTTGTATGTAAACAGATTTCACACTTAACATTATTGATGCAAAATAGTTATGTGAACTTTCTTATAACTGTTATCGCTACTGTGTATATTTAATCGCCTTATCTGTACTAAACGCCTCAATCTTTAATTGTTCTGATTTCACTCTAAACATTATTGATGCAAAAATAGTTACGTTTACTTTCTTCTAACTGTTATTGCTACTGTGTATATTTAATCACCTTGTCTGATAAAGGGAAAAGAAAAGCACAACACGGCGCACTAACTTATTTTCATTTATTAGCTTGATCGTATATTACTAAGTGTTTTTCAGATTTATCAACATTAGTATAGTTAGTTTGATGGGTAGATGCTCTCTTCTAAGTTACATCCAGTGGCACTACTAATGTATGTAGAGATAGATTTTACCACAAGTTCTAAACACCCATTTCCAATTTGTAGTTCTGATTTCACACTAAAAAATTATTGATACAGAAATGGTTACGTCAACTTTCTTCTAACTGTTATTGCTACTGTATATATTTAATCGCCTTGTCTGAAAAGGGAAAGGAATAGCACATAGCACTCACTAACTTATTTTCATTCAATATCTTGATTGTATATTATTAAGTTTGTTGTAAGATTTCTCCATTTTGCAATAATAGTTTTGCAACTCCCAACTAGTTTGCTTAAATCAAGTTCTCTCTTTTTAGCAGCCGGATGCAGCTCTTCCAGAGTGCCCAGAACACACGCCCTCGAGGTTAAAGGAGAGGAGATTGGTCCAGCTCAAGGTAAAATTAATTCAAAAGAAAACATTAAGCCTTTTTGGTGTATCTTGATTCTCTATATTAAGTTTTGTTTTCTTCTTTGTACACCTCAGGTCCATGTCACTTGTGACTTATCTGCACTTCAGAGATGACTGGCAGGCTTCTCAAAGGTTAACGTATTTGTTTATTGCAAAGTATCCAAGTCTTCATCCAAACTAAATAAAAGCTTTAAATATTATAATCTTGTGGAACTCCATGATGTGATATCTGATCTTTATGGTGAGGTTTCACTGAACATAAGTTGGTGTTGTGACCTCTTCTATAGGTAAAGTCCACAAGGATATTATTAAAGATTAGAAACTTCATTTAAGTAGATTTTTCTTAAGTCAATTTCCCAAGTACAAGACTAGTGTTTATTCTTTCTTCCAAGTGTTTACTCCCCTTGGTTTTAAAAAAAAAAGTCCTAAATATATTCTCCAGCTTTTAAAAAAATATTCTAAGTGTTAACTGCTCCAACTTTCTTTTAAAATATGGTTTATTCCTTCAGCTATTAAAATAAAAGTAAAATTCCCCTTGGTTTTAAAAAAATAAATAAATCCTAAATATATTATTTCTCCAGCATTTTAAAAAAATATTCTAAGTGTTAACTGCTCAAACTTTCTTTTAAAATATGGTTTATTTCTTCAGCTATTAAATCATAAATATATTATTTCTCCAGCTTTTTAAAAAAATATATTCCCCTGATTTTTGGATATTTAGTTTGTTTTCCCAGCTTTTTTGTTCTAACTTTTTTTATTGTTCATTCCCCCAGCTTTTTTTCCTACATAGATGCCCTCAATTTTTTGCATTTATTCCCCCTGCTTTTTTTTTTCAATTTTTTTGCCTAAGTGTTTATTCCCCCATTTTTCAAAAAAAATATTCTAAGTGTTTATTTTCCTTATTTTTTGTTCATTTTTTTTTCTAAGTGTTTATTTTCCTTTTTTTTGTTCATTTTTTTTCTAAGTGTTTATTTTCCTTATTTTTTGTTCATTTTTTTTTCTAAGTGTTTCCCTTTTTTTTTGTTCATTTTTTTTCTAAGTGTTTATTTTCCTTTTTTTTGTTCATTTTTTTTCTAAGTGTTTTTTTAATTTAATTTTTCTAAGTGTGTAATTTAAAATGTTTACTTGTAAATAAAATATTTTAACTTTGATTATGACTTGCATTTTTTTTAAAGACAAAACACATGCATACATTTAAAAGCTTTTATTTTGAAAAACTTGAGCAAAATGAAGTAATTCCTCCAGTCACCAGCAGGCAAAACAGGAAATAAAAGCTCCAGCTTTTATTTTGAAAAAGTTTGTAGATTGGTTCCCGTCGATGGTCCAGCATCGTAAAAAATCGAATCTTCTCCACCCTCTGGTGGAGAAGATTCGAAAATTGAAAAAGGGGTTAAGGCACAAAGTTAGTTAAAAAAACAATGAGAAGGGCTTACCTTTATTTTGAAAAACTTGAAGTAGTTCCTCCTGTCACCAGTAGGAAAGACAGGAAATAAAAGCTCCAGCTTTTATTTTGAAAAAGTTTGTAGATTGGTTCCCGCCGTTGGTCCAGCATCGTAAAAAATCGAATCTTCTCCACCCCCTGGTGGAGAAGATTCGAAAATTGAAAAAGGGGTTAAGGCACAAAGTTAGTTAAAAAACCAATGAGAAGGGCTTACCTTTTATTTTGAAAAATGTCAGACTGGTTCACATTGACCATCCAGCAGAGAAAAAAAATTAAGGCTCCTGAGCCTATCTGTTCAATGGTGGCATTCTGTAAGACAAGAGAGGGTCAATATATCAAGTTTAGGACAACTTTTATTTTGAAAAATGCATAGATCAGTGCTGGCTATTACACCAATCTATGCATTTTTCAAAATAAAAGGTAAGACCTTGCAAATGTTTGGGAAACTATAAAAACATTTGCAAGGTCTTTTATTTTGAAAAAATGCATAGCTTGGCACTAGACCAATCTATGCATTTTTCAAAATAAAAGGGAAGAACTTAACTCTTCACAAGGTTTTGTCTGGAAACAAGGGGTCAATACATAGAGTTTAGTACAAAGTCTTAACTTTTATTTTGAAAAAATGCATAGATCAGTGCTGGCTATTACACCAACACCAATCTATGCATTTTTCAAAATAAAAGGAAAGACCTTGCAAATATTTTTTACCTGACTTGGGGGTGCTGTAGCCAAACTTGACTTGGGTGGAATTCTCCCAATTCAGACATTTTTCAAAATAAAAGATCTTCCCAATTCAGGTAAAACCTCACTTGCAAATGGTTGAGTAAAAAATATATTCACAAGGTCTTACCTTTTATCTTGAAAAAAATGCATAGATCAGCACTGGATGTTACACCAGAATTCATCTACACATTTTTTTCAAAATAAAAGGCAAGATCTTGCAAATATATTTTTTACTCAACCATTTGCAAGTGAGATTTTACCAGAATCAGGAAGAATGTCTGAAATGGGAGTGGTGTAGTCCATCTTGACTTGGGTGGAATTCTGGAAACAAAAAAAGGGTCATACAAACTTAAGTAAAAAAAAAAACATTTGCAAGGTCTCAACTTTTATCTTGAAAAAATGCATAGATCAGTGCTGGATGTTACACCAGAATCAATCTATGCATTTTTAAAAAAAATAAAAGGTCAAGTAAAAATACATTTGCAAGGAAGGTTTTACCAGAATTGGGTTAATCTTTTATTTTGAAATAAGAATAAAACATTTGGGGCTAACTACTTTGGCCTTGAGTTTTTCAGTCAATCATTTAAAATCTATTCATTCTTAAAATGCTTTTTTTCTCTTACACCAAGAAAAAATGACCCCTGCACTATGGTTGAATAAACGCCTCACTTATATTTTGTCAAAACTATAAGTTAAAAGATCCAAGCCCTGAGGTCTTTAAGAAAGTTAATGGGGTAAAAGTACATAATTGTTTTAATCTATCACATATTAGCGGTTCCACTACATGGCAGATTATTTAAATTCAGAAAAATGTGAAAAGCCACATTGAAACTCACAAGCAAAAGCTACTTCTCTACTTCCCACTATAGTATTTATTTTAAAAATTTAATTCAATAGGGATAAACCTACTTTAAATTTTTCCTTTTCCATGTCTGGTCTACATTAACCAAGATTATTAAGGGATTACTGTTTAGCCTAGAGGTCTTTGAGAAAGTTAAGGGGCTAAAATGATATAATTTATTTAAGTGCTCAGTGCCACTGCATGGCAGACTACTTTTTTAAATTCGGAATAATGTGAAAAGCCACATTGAAACTCAAGCAGAAGCTACTCTTCACTTGCCACTATAGTATGTTTTTTAAATTAAATTCAATAGGGATGACCCTACTTTAAATTTTTCCTTTATAGCAGCCATGTCTTTTCTACATTAACCGGGATAATTGAGGGATTACTGTTTAACCCTGAAGTCTTAAAGAAAGTTAAGGGGCTAAAATTATATTATTTATTTAAGTGCCTAGTGCCACTACATGGCATATTACTTTTTTTAAATCGGAAAAATGTGAAAAGCTACCCCACTTGCCACTATAGCATTTTTTTAATTAAATTCAATTGGGTTGACCCTACTTTGCGGTTTTTCATCAACCGCGATAATCGAGGGATTACTGTTAATTCCTTTTGCATCCACTAATGCATTTGTGTAGGTGACTTATCCACAGATTTTTGCTGTTAAAAAACGCAAAGTTAGTTAGTGATTTCATTCAAAATTTGAATGCATCATGATGAAAAACGAGCCAATTGCGCAAATCCTTGAATGCTGAAAGCTGAAGTTTAAATATTAAACGGAGAAAATCGGAACTATTCAAAAAATACCCCCTTTGTTATGGCGTCGACCAGTTGATCCTTTCTGGTCGTTTCGGCCACATTCTTGATGTTTCCCAGTAGTCGGTGGTGCTCGTTGAGGGACTGAAACACACAAAGGAATGATTAGTTTTAAAACAAAGAGCGATCGGTAACGCAATGCAGCCAATTTGTTTGCAAACATTTGGCCGTCATGGCTGCATCACGCTAACGGAGCATGCTACCGTCAACGATCACTCTTAAGATGAGAACCGGGGCTTCGAAATCCCCAAACGACGACATACAACATGTGCAGCAGCGTCTTGTGCGAAGTTTGTCAGAGTTTCTTCGGGAAATCGTCAGTTCTGAGCAACTCTGCAATGCACGCCCGTGCAGCCTTCCGGCACCTAAACCGTCTTGGCGTCTGACGTCGCCTATTTGAACTCTAACCTCGGCCACGCCTATTAAACATAGACACACACAAAATAGATTTTTTTTCATAATAACGTGCATTAGTCAGTGTGTGTGTGTGTATGTAAAAGGTTATATTCCGGACTGCCTTCGGCATAGGTCAGTGTTTCTCAAATAGTGGGGCGCGCCCCCCTGGGGGGGGCGTGGTGCGATACCTGGGGGGGCGCGTGTAACCCTGGGAACAGGATTTTATTTGGCCGTACTAGTATAAAGTGTAATTGCGCATCCACTACAGTAGCTGGCAGTGGCGCTCTCATTTATTTTTTATTTCAGGCATTGATGCACTTAAAATCTTTTCTGTTGCAGACTTAAAACAAGATTTAATAAAGTTATTCTTTGTAAGTTTGACTATATTTCTTTCTTTTTTCCCTTTTCTTTAATGTTAATAAGGAAAAATGTTGTACTTATAACATGATTAAAATGATTATATCATTATATATTTTATAATCATTATAAAATGATTTTATTTATAGTAATGGTGGGAAGTGGGGGGGGGGATAGTTTTCTCCTTGCTAGGGGGGGCCTAACAGAAAATAATTGAGAAGCACTGACTTAAACACTTAGGCATTTTAACTTATTCTTTTAACTGAATATTTGGAAAATCTTTGCACCAACCAACTAGTGAAGCAGTAGTACTTATAGTTTTATCCAAGGAAATGGGGTTAAACACTTAGTCATTTTTTGGACAAAATGCTGCATCCACCACTGAATACTTATTCAGTTAGACACTTAGACATTAATATTTATACTTTTACCTGAACAATTGTGGGAAAATCTTTGCTGGAACTGGGAATTGAACCAGGGACCAAAGAGGTGGCAGACCGATGACTTGTCCACTGGGCCACCACCCTGTGAGAGAAGGTAGTAATACTTATACTTTTATCTCATTCATTTACCTGAATAATATTTGGAAAACCTTCACAGGTACTTGGATTTGAACCCAATACCAAAGGAGCAGGAAACTGATGACTTATCCACTCGGCCACCACTCTCTGAGAGAATTTGGTAGTATCTGCACTTTTACCTCTTTCATTTACCTGAATAATAGTGGGAAAATGTTTGCAAGCACAAGGACTTGAACCCAAGACCAAAGAGGTGGAAGACTGATGACTGATCCACTGGGCCACCACTCTACAGATTGTCTAAGTTCAGCTATGATGATGATTTATGGTATGGCTTCAGCCTAACTCCATTAACCAAAGGCACTGACATTTCCTTTAAAAAAAAGGTTTTCAACTGCTTTATTTAAAATCTCGCAAATTGAATGCCTGTTTGCTCAAAATCTGCTCATTTTGTCTCACATTTTATGTGATAGCACTACTGAATTGGAACTGTTAAATCCCTTGCGATTGTACATTTACGTGTTTTCGCGGGCATCACTGATTGAGTAAAATGTAACCCTGACACCTGATTAACAGACTGGCACCACAGTTTGGTTTATAAGTCCATTTCAAGAGCAAAAGTATAATAATAAACTCCCAAGTCTAGACATCTGATCAACACAACTAATGAGAGCTGGCTGGGCTGTCAAGACTCGCAAACTAAAGTGCAAATGACTTCGGCGTACTATTCATGAAATTGCTGTCAAGTCCCACCTTGTTTTTCCAATCTCATTTAGCCTGTCTCAGTCCACTGACACACAAAAATATATTCAATTGCACTTCTCTAATTCTTTTATTTCACAGGACGGCATGTTAAATATTGATCAAGGTCAAAGCATTCCTGGCATTTACTGGTTGGACACAAAGAGCTGATAACGATGAAGGAAGTCACAGTTCATAGTGTTGAAAAGATGATTGGTTGAGGTATGCGTAACAGGATTTTTTGGACAACCTGTTTACAGTTTATTTTGCCTCCACGCTCTTGTCACAGGGGAGAAGTTGAAGCGACCACTACGACTGCTCCTCATGCCGAGATACTGCCTGAGTAGCTGGTTAACCCGTTTCTGACTGTTCCATTTTCGGGCCGATTTGCGGACACCTATGAAGCCTCCGTAGCGCTTCTGGAGGTGTCTCGCGGGGGAGCCAATCAACTTCTTGTACCCGTGGCGGCCTCGCTGAAAGCCGCCAAAGCGTTTGGTTAAGCTAAGGGCCTCTGAGCTTTCATCCTGCTCACTAACATCGCCGCCTTCCCTCTGTTCGCCTTCGCCATCATCCAAAAGGGCCAGACTCTGAATGTCCTCCCCCACCTCTGAGGATTCGAGCAGCGATGAGTCATAATGAACACGGCGCTGCTCAAAGGGGACCTCATCCAGATCCTCTTGGAAAGGCTGTGTGGCTGCAGATTGCAGGTCGCTATCGGAGGTCAGATCCAGAGAGCTCATCTGCAGCTCTCCCGCTGTGTTTTTGAGCAGAGCACCGTCCTCGGCGAAAGGGGGATAAATGGCAAGCTTCAGGGTGCGTTCACACAACTGCCATGTCAGCGAGGAGGACACCTGACCCCTGCACTCTAAAAAGCACACCTGTGAAGGGAAAAAGCAGCACATTAATGTAGATACAGTCATACCTCTACTTACGAATGCCTTTAAGTATGACATTTTCAGGTTATGACATTTTTTATAGGCAGATGATTGACTCGAGATACAAAGAAAATCCAAGTTACAAAATCCCCCAAGATGTAAATGCATTATCTTATCTGTTATTTTGAAAATATTGTCGCAGATGCAATTATTCTCACTTTAAAGACCACGCTACCCTCTACTGGGCTTTACTTGGGCTGACAATAAAAAACTATTCAATTCAATTGGCTGTCTCACAACAACCACTATCCAGGTTTCAAGATTCTCTCTTCCATACCTGTCCACCTCAGCTAAATACTCCCCTTATTAATGATTGCAATTACCCTTATTAAGCGATTAAAAACCGTACAAATGCAACGTGGCACATCTTTTCACACAAACACACACAGGGCAAACGTAAAAGTATAAAATGCATGTGGTACTACAAAGTGGACGGCTTTTGGCATGCAAAAAGACTCAAATTCTATGGATTCTATAACGCTTCTTTGGAATGAAATAAATGCTATGATTCTTCATTATAATGAAATGGTCATTTGGTTCATTTTCCTATTATGTATAATTGAACATAAGCTTCATCTTAAAATAATTTTGATGGAGTACTGGCCCTGGAAAATATATGTACAAGGTCACATACTTGAGTCGCCATTCCTCAACTACCTTTAGGAGCACTACTAAGAATAATGTTCTATTGTTTGCATTGCTTGTATTAATGCAGCTCTTTTTTTTAATGAAGCTGATAATGTGAAAGTGGTTAAAATGTGTATGTATAAAATCTGTAAAATTAATACAAAGTGATTAATCATTCATGATTTAAAACTTCAAGTTACTAATCTGCTTGGCCAACTTGTCAGGAAGTTAATGGCCTTCTCGTCACACATGCTTGACAACATAGGGCAAATCATGACTTAATAGAATACGTCCATCATGGGATAAATGCGACACTTACTTCAGCACAATGAGTGACAGAAGCAAATTAGCAGAAAATACAAATCATTTTGATGTCTTTCCTTTTTTTTAGAATGACTCTTTAACCGGACAAATGATAAATGATGTTTTGGAAATCAACTTTTCTCATAGCGAGAAGTTTTTTTTATGCAATTTTAGTGACCTTGACTTCTTATTAGGTCTTGTCCTGTCATTTTTTAAATTAAAACTTTTTGTTTAAAATCCATATTTCTGAGACTGGTTTATACATTGGTATAATTGTCTTTCTAGTAAATAGGATAGTTACCTTTATCTTAGTGAAATATATGAGCACTAAGCAACCCCCTCTTTAGCCCTCACGTAATACATTTCAGTTTGGCGTAAGAAGCAAATCCCATTTACTTATCAAATCTTGCTTAAATGGGGTCAATTGTTATCGTAAACCTGCAGACATCAAAAGGGAAAAGCGCAGAGGGAGTTCCGCTATGAATCTATCAACAGAAATTAATTATCCACCCTAAATGAAATGAGCACACCAGGGGATTCTCCACGTCAGATCAATGAAACAATCTAAAGGAGTTTATGACTGAGAGGCAACGTGCACATAGGTCAGATTTTCATTATCTTGTGAGGACCAGAGGATGGTGAAGGAAAACAACAACCAAAGAATGACCTCTTGTTGAATTGCTGAATTTACATTTATATACATAGATGAATTGTTTAACTGTGTGGTGCGACAAACAATTTTTTTTAGCTTGTATCTTTATACAGGTTTGTATGTAAAAGCCCTGATGCTAACATTATTGAGATTTTGTGCACCACGACAGTTAAAAATATATGAAAGCTTCATGAAAACAGGTTTAGAAAGAGCAATTATCTAAACTTGATCCTCATTAATTTGCACTTTTGATTTGCAGTTACACGAAATGTTTGGTTATAGTTATTGCTGCCATGTTACCAGTTAAAGGATGTCAGACTCGGGTTGGTTCGTGAGCCGCTTTAACGTCAACTTGATTCACGTGGGCCGAACTATTTTAGATAATATTTAGATTTTTTTAATTAAAAATGGATTAAAAGAACTGGAGTAAAAGTCTTGAATATTCAGTTTTTTATAGATCTAAAACAATGTTTATTTTAGCTTTAAATATAATTTTAGATTTTACAAAATTATTTTTGAACTAAAAACACAGAAAAACGCCCTTAAAATGACAATTATTAATTTAAAAGGAGTAAAATCAGGAAATTTAATATACATATATACTCTTCATTTTAATTTGAACCTAAAACAGAAAGTCGGCACTCACGATTTACTTTCCCGGGCCACACAAAATGATGCAGCGGGCCAGATTTGGCCCCCGGGCCGCCACTTTGACACAGGTGTGTTATAGTATCCCTTCCTTTTAATTTCATGCACTTTAAATGTTCACAACACAATTATTTGTGAGGAAATAGTTATAGCAGGGTACTACTGCTACTATAGTTTCAAAAAAGTAGTAGGTACATAAATCAACTTTTCAGAACTTTATGAACCTGTTTTTCACTGAAATATACTACACACGATAATGCCATACCCGTAGATGCTGTGAGTTTTCATTTATGTGCCATTATAACTTCATTATGTTTCATTACTATCATTATTGAGCATCTTTCATTGATAGGACCAAATCTCTATAGCCTCTGGCTCACATTAACACATGCTGGGTATATTTTCAACATCCACTTAGACTACTAAAAATTGTTAAATAGAGGTATAAAAATATATAGCTTTTCACTCTTTGAGGAATAAAACAATATAATCTATCAAGAAACTAATATGATACCTAATTCCTGTTGATAATAGTGACTTTTAATAGCCAAGCAATTTAGTTGCGTTATCATCTTTCCTGTAAAAAGTTCACAGGCACGCTGAGAGTTTATTTCAGCACAGTTGTTATACACAAACTGAATGCAATTCCACCATGAACTCAACCAAAAGTGGCCTTGCACACAATTTCATTTCCAAACCGCCATGAGAAAGAGAGAGAGAGATAGACTGTGGAGTAACAACAGCCAATAGGTAACCTTGAATTGTGGTTGGATACCTAATTTAGCCAATAATGATGCTGAGGAAGACAGCTGGGACCTTTATGGAAGCTGTAATAGAAGTATGTAATTGACTGCTGCTTAGTCTCATCGGACCAGGCTTACGCTGTTGATTGACACATTTTATCAGCTCCTCATTGTGATTGTTGCCTCTGCATTGAGACAGTGATGGAAGCCAATGAGCTAGCCATTGTTTCCCGATCCAGACGTGAGACGTTGTACGATATCCATACAAAATTTTGATGGGGAGACCACCACACAACCATGGAGACATACTGATATGAGAAATAAGCATATGTTTGCTCTATTGACTAATTTTCTTCATTTGCCTTACTATACCTAACCGCTTTACTATGGTGGTCTCGAATTGGTTTGGGGCCGTAGGCTTCCATATTATAATTAGTACTGCTTCAGTAGTTGTAGGAAACAACAAAAAACAAGCCGCAAGCAACACAGTAACCAGAGCTACACATTATAAACATAAAGTGTTGTTTAGAGGCATTTTCTCCTATGTGCTAGTTAAATAATGGAACCCACGTTGATTTGTAATGATGCCCACTTCCACAACATCTGAACACTTAAAGATTGAATGGGACACTGTGGATTTATAGGGTATCAAAGCGTTTGAGAGATTAGGCAGCTGTGTAGGCTTTGAGGGCCCTCTAGCTAAGTTAGAAAACAAATGACTGGAATGAGTCAGAACAAAAATTGGCAAGAGTGGGATATCTACAAAACTTGGTTGACGTTGTTTGTCCGCTATACAAGGCCAAGTCATGTCACATTTATTTACTATACAGCTATTAATCACAGAAAATATCGCCAATGACTTCATTTTTGAGGAACAATTACAAAATCCACAAGGGCCCCAAAAAATTTAAAGAATTTCTAACTTGCTACTGCTGATTAACGCTAAGAAAACTGACAAAATGTCAATTGGTGAAATAAGATTCAAGTAGATGATGGATATGGTGAAAAATTAACATTGGCAAAAGCAATTGAGATATTAAAGAGAAACAAATATTCACATAGTCATGATATTAGTTCCCGACTGTCGGCCTCCATTAAATTTACTTCCCTTTTTTCCTCTCTGTCTCTGTTCTGAATGGCGGTTTGGTGACCAAGTGGTTAACACACTGTCCTAACAGTTCTGGGGTCGAGGTTTCGATCCTAGGTTGGTCCTCAATTATGTGTTTTTTCTCCGAGTACTCTGGTTTCCTCCCCTCTGTCAAAAACATGCTGGTTGAACACTCTGAAATTGCTCTCGGTATGAGTGTGAGTGCCTATGGTAGTTTTCTCTCCTTGTGCCCCTGTGATTGAATGGCCACCAATCCAAGATGTCCCCTGGAAGCACTCCCTGAAACCCATTGTGAAGATAAGTGGTTCAGAAAATGAATGAGTGGGTTGTCGATTATCACTGCCAGCACTTCCAGGGCAATATACAGGGTAGGACCACATCTGGATTTTTAAAATTTCCTTTGAATCTGTTCCCGCTGCTGCCCTCTGGCAGACGCTATAGGTCCCACAAAGTATGGATAAAGAGGCATAAGGACAGTTTTTTCCCCACATCCATCATGACTCTAAACTTGCGGTAACACAACACAAAATCCCTTCTGTGTAATAACTTCGGGGTGAGGTAATATGAATATTTGGCGGTGATTTTCATCCTACTGGCTGACTGAAGGTAAGTGAAAGACAGTGAGAGGTAAGTGATCCACTCGGAAGGTGATGGGATGTATCCATAACGACAGAATGCCAAATTACAAGTCCGAAATGATCACTTATTTGGGTCTTTTGCCGAGAAAACACACCTTATGGAGAAGCACTACCAATTTTGTCATACGCAGTTCTGGGTATGATGAAAATGAGGCTTTTGTTGTTAAATGATGACGACAAATGATTATTATTAATATGAAATGAATGTAAACTGATTTAAGATTCTTTCAAAGTATAGAAAGTCCAAAAGGGACAAGTATTTGAATGTCTCAGAAGCAGCACAAAAACTGCAGAACACATGTAATGGAAAAGGATCATACAGAGTATATTTACTTAAGCATGATGTTTCTAATGGATTGAAATACATGCACTTACCATAGTGTTAAAGGCTTGATTGACGTCCTGCTGTTGCTGCTGCAGGAGTAAACCGCAAGCCACACACTCCTCCTGACAGTCAACTCGTGAAGGGGTGACGAAACATGGAAGTAGAACCAGCAGGCACCACAGAGTGATCTTCATGGCTCTGCACACCCGGATAGGCAGGAACAAACAAGGAGCCCAGGAGGCAAGCGGAATCCCAAAGAAGGGTCAACAACAGCTGTTTAAGGTCAGAGATCTGAAGGAGTACGTCAAACCTAAGAAAGCAGTTACACAAGATTGCATCAATTCCGTTTCCAAGGAACTATTAGCTTGTCATTTACAAAATATATAGAGATAATTTCAAGCCAATAAAAGGATAGGATTTTGCTGGTGACTTAAATGAAGAGCGTACTTGCTTCTAGTACAAACATTAAGAAAAGCTTTGAGGGGAAACAGTCCAAGCTATGAAACGTCAAACAAAATCAAACATCACCCAAAACGTAATTACACTTTCCATATCTGGTATTTTCTTCAGGCACCTTTTCATCATTTTTTAGGAAAATGGCTGGTTAGCTCAGGCCAGCGGTGAGTTTCCAATTCATGTGCCTTCCAACCTTGTTGATCACGAGGTTATTTTTGGATTTTTTCAGACAGTGCATAACATAATTTTAAGTTTTTAAGTTATGTATTTATGTGGGTTTGTCTGTATGTTTGCATTTCCACCCTATTGAAAAATATCTTATTCATTTTAATGGCTTAATAAATCATGTTATTACCTTTTTTTCAATTTTTCTGCATACATACATAGATTTGCATACATAGCATTCCATACAGAATTATGAATTATGCAAATTCAATGTGAAAACTGATTGGACTTAAAAAAAATCAATGTACTAGTTAGTTAAACCCCTAACAACAAATAACACTGGTAGCACCAATTAATTTCATAATGAAATGTGCCACAGTACTGGTTCTTTTAACACTTTGAGAAGCATGCAGATGACATTTTTAACATTGTGCAGTGAACTCCCAAAATAGGAGACTGTTCCTAGATGTAGGTATACTAAAAAGCTATATTAAACTGGTTTCTATGCAAGACAGCCTCTTCTGGACTCATCTATCACGTAAGTGACCCCCATATTGTTTGATATAACAGGTTACGGGAAGAAAACAGCCACTCAGATTATTTTAAATTGCTTCTCCTCATACACAGCTGGCTGGGTAGTTGGTTCAATGATCATAAACAAGATAAAGCATACAGTATGCGGCTTCTTATACTTACTTGGTCACAGTTGAGATTTTGGTGGTTTTGTCTGTAAACACAGGTTTATTTTATCATACCCTCTTGAATATGTTCAGTGAAACATTCTTAACCAAAGGTGGTATTTTTAAATGTGTGGGTCTTAACAATTTTCACCTATTCATTGGCTTTTTAGATTTTAATTTCTCAGTTGCATCAAAAGCATACTAATTTAGTTACTGTAAAGAGTAAAATTTATAATATCCTGCCACTGAGTTTTTTTTTTAATGATACACAATCTCTAACAATATAGTATTAAAGTATTCTGGTCATGTTTAGCCATTTTAGAATGTTGTAAATAACTACAAATCAAGGAAATATGCAAAAAATAACATTAAAACCTAAACACTTACTGAATAATTGTGGGGTTCAATGAATACTGAATGGTAGTCACTAACAAAATGAGCTGTAATATTAAGTTCCCACCTGTAAATGTCTTAAAAGCTCTTATCAATAACAAAAAGTGAGCAACGAGTGACTCAATAATACTGTGCTTAGGACATCGTACAGAGGGTGAGTGCAAATATCTGACAAGCAACTGAGTGGGTGGAGAATTTTTGATGAATGCAGTGAAGCGTATGTTTCCCCCCCCCCCCCCCCCCACCCCAAAAAAAGAGTAGCTCGGTGTGACTATTCCCATCTAGTTGCATTACATGTATTCAACAGCATCTAAAAGAGTCTCTGTGTAGTCGTGGTACATTTAGTAATACACATGCAAGGTTTTATGAGAAATCATTAGAGAGATGTTTGTTTGCCCTACTGAAATGTTTGGCTTGATCACAACCTGCCTGCTGACTAAGTCCATTTCATACTGTTGTGTTTTCCCTTAAGTGGTCCTCTATGATCGAATTAATGAGCAAATTGGTGACCCGATGTAGCATTCCTGGTAGTGTCAAGCCTGAATGTATTCCCACAATACAAACACAGCTTTTATACACAATACACGTGTGCACATAAACAAAACTATACACGGTGTCTACATTATTCTTTTTTTCCACCACAGTGTACAGCATATTATCTATTTTTTCCATTTCACAAATCAGTTAACAAGATGTCTGTAGTGATTTCCCTATAGTGTGTACTTTTACAGTTTAACTGCAGTAACTATTAATTATGTTTTCAGTAAAGGGTAATGAGGTTTGCTCGTTAGATTAAGACTGTGTGCAAGGTGGAACATATTTTTATTATCTTTCAGCACTGTTTGATTTTCATAGTTCTCCTTCAATAGTTATGCCATTTTGTACGGATACTCGGTTTTTGCTCGGTACTTTCAATGAAGACAAAATGAAGGTCACACCAGCAATAGGTAATTAATACATCGTATATATATGTATATATGTATATATGTATATGTATATGTATATGTATATGTATATATATATGTATATATATATATATATATATATATATATATATATATATATATATATATATATATATATATATATATATATATATATATATATATATATATATATATATATATATATATAATATATATGTAAATATATATGTATATGTATATATATGTATATATATATATTTTTTCTTATATTGTTTTATTTCAGATAATGTAGTGTTTCTTTTTGGTAATTTTGATTCTGCAAGAGTAAACTTTGCTCTCTCTATTTGAAGTATTGTTTTTCTATGAGCTAATTACCGGCATCGTTGTATTAGGGGAAAATCAACAAAAAGCAACCCTTTAAACCTCGTTAAATGAAAGGTAGGTTCAGAAATAAATCGACAAAGCAAAGAGGCAGATGCCGTTCTTCTCTGCTTCCATCACCTTAATGCTTTTACACAGACTCAAAACTGCATCAGACCTCAACTATGCTTGCTTTGCGCTTCCATTAGTGTTAACGAAGGCCTTGAAATTGTTATTTTACCTTTGAAAACAGGAATCAATCAGTACATTAATACAAGGACTTCCACTAGTGTTTTGCTTTTACTTTGCTTTTCCCCTCCGAGTACATCAAAGGGATGTGGAAACCTAAAAATACTCAAGAACCAAGTCAGTTCGGCCACGTTTTTAAAAGGAAACATAATGTGTTCTGTTTGTATGTAGAACTTTTCAAGAAAAGAATCCGAGCAGGGCTATACAAGTTATTAACAAAACTAACCATGATTGAAAATAGCATTAGCAGCGGTGATGAAGGGCGAGAAACAGGTGGAGTGTGTGAATGGTGACATGAATGCAAGAAATTAGAGAAGAGAAGAAAAAGCTCATTGCCATGACTCACTCTAGCTCGTCCATTAGTCCCCTGCATGAAACTGAAAGACACAAAGAAGTCTGCTAATGCCCAGATAACCTAGGGGTCTCTATCTCTTTCTTTGTTAACCTCCTTGTTCCCTAGTTTGCATCCATGTTGTATTATTTCCACTCATAAACTACCGCACTCTTTTTTTTTTCTCTCTCTCATTTCACCGTCTCCATTCCTGCGCATATGAATTAATGATCAGGAAATCTCAACTCTATTGGCATATTGCTAAGGTTCCTGGCCATTTCTCCGAAATGTGGTTAGTTTTTAAGGGAGGGAAATAATTAAAATTCCCATCTTGCCTATTACATTCCATGGATCATAAAAGATAGTTGATGAATTCCTTGAACACCTAAAGATTCATTCGTTTTTAGTTGTTTTTTTTTAAATCACCATTTTATTCTGAGGTTGGTCGATCAAAATGCAATGATCTACATTCTACAATAATGTGTCTCACACTTGTTAGAGAAAGTGTTGTCCGCATTAAAAAGAAACAGGGAGAAAAATATGTTCAATATATGCACCAAGCTGAAGATAAAGATGTGACATTGCAGAACTTGTTGTTTTGAATAATAAAACCGACATTGGGGTGAATCCACCAGCCAAAGTTGAATATAATACATTATATGCACTTACACAACAAAATACCTCTGCCGGGTTCAAGTTTATATATATGCAAATATTAAGACTATTAAATTACTAGTACTAAGTCAGGAAACAGTCACTCCAGGGATTATTCCCAAGGTTATAAGACCAGAGCACCTAAACAAGAAGTAGACATCTTGTTCTAATTATTGGCTCGACTCTCATTCCCTTGCACAATATTGACAATTCATTCATCCATTCATTTTCCATACCGCTTGTCCTCACAAGGTACATGGAGGGTGCTGGAGCTTATCCCAACTAACTATGTGCACTTTAGGGAGTACACCCTAAATTGATTGCCAGCCAATATCAGGGCACAATGAGATACAATTAAAAAAAAAAACACTCATATCTATGGACAATTTGGAGTGTTTAATCAGCCTACCACGGATGTTTTGGGATGTGGGAAGAAATTTGGATACCCATGAAAATAAATCCACAGAAGCATCGGGAGAATATGGTGGCATCTACACTGTTTTATGCAGTGGTCTGTGGGGGATTCAGGACCACGGAGAGGGACAGTCACATGCGGAATAAACTGGTCAAGAAGGCCAGCTCTGTTCTGGGCTGTCTTTTGGACTCTGTGGAGGAAGTGGGAGAGCGGAGGATGCTGACGAGGATGATATCCATCATGGACAGCACCTCCCACCCCCTACATAAGTCTGTGGAGTCCCTCCAAAGCTCTTTCAGCAATAAACTGCTGCACCCTCATTGCAGGAAGGAGCACTTCTGCAGATCCTTCCTCCCATCTAATCCAATCCAAAGTCCACACAGGAAGTCCAAAGCCCATGATTGAAGCCCGTGATTGGTCTCAGAACTGAGAGTTGTGTTTACCACTCAACCACTATGCTACCTGTACTGTATAGGCTAAAACATAGTAGATCAATCACTTGGTTTAAACTCAAGAGCATAATGTTTCAGAAGTAAAGAGGGAACCTTTCTGGAAATTTTAGAAAAGTGTTGGCAAACTACATGGGAGATTTCCCACAGGGCCAAATCGCCCTATTACCTCTGTGGGAAACAAAACAAATTGGCTTCAGAGGGAAAATTGTCCCTACCAGTGTGCCATCACCCCAAATTCATGTGAGCAACTGTAACATTGTGTGTAAAAAAAATAGAGACAGCTTTGACAGTTGGGTTGATGTGATTCCAGTGTCCATTACTAGAAAGACAAGCTAGTGCCTTGCCCCGTGACCCCTTTCCATTATAGTAACCGATAAAGGTTTGATTTCACGCTGTCTTTTCTGTTTGAGATTCTCCATCTTCTATTTCTTATTTTATCTATCCAGAAACAGTATAGTAGATACTAGCCTTTGTTTTTAACCAATTCAATCATTTTCATATTCCACATTTCTTTATAAGGGTAACAGGGGGTGCTGTAGCATATCCTAACCAACCAATGGGGGACACCCTGAATTGGTTGCCGCCCAAATGCAGGGCACAATTAAATGAACAACCACAAACATATCACCACCAAGTGGGAATCGAACCCAAACTGCCCGCATTAAAGTCAAGTAGAAGAAACACTTCACAATCAGGATGCCCTGTTTTTCACTCATCTAATTTAAAATGTACATGTAATGGAATTTTAATTGGTTCTCTGAAATTTAAAGCCCACCGATTAATGTTAAAATGACCCCAAAAGGCAACAAATTATTTTAATTCTTATCTATTAATTCCCAAAAGTTTTGTATGAAACCACGCTTCACTTCACTAGACTACTCTCTACTCTTGCACAACAATGGGTTTAAGTCGGTTGAAGTTCCAGCAAGAAATAAGGATTTTCAAGTGGCTGGCAAAAGCGCTATCATTTTATATCCGAAAGGAAAACGAAGGTGCATTTCTAGCACGGATTAGGGTGTTTGGTCAAACAATGGTCATTTTTTAATATCTATTCTGAACCCTTGGCCCATTGCAACAGAATACTTCACTACATTCGCCACTTTATACAGACAATCTTGCCATTTGAAATGTTTGTTATGGATTTGCTGTGTGATGATGAGACATCAGTTCACCCAGCCGGAACATGCTCGCCTTCAATTGCAGGTCAATTATTGCTTTTTAAGAGACATGAATAAACTAGGATTATAACATTTTTTTCCTTGATGCACTTCTATTGGATAAACCCTCACCATATTTTTTTAAACCTTTGTAATTAGGCTTAACATGTAGATTTTTTGTGTAGATTTTCAAGTTGTCAATTTAGAGTTGGCAGTGCCATAGTTCAGCTGCTATTTAGTTGTGTTTTTTGTCATTTTGGTCATAATTATAAACCCAATCAAGCCCTATTTTGTCAACCCAATAAATATATATATATATATATATATATATATATATATATATATATATATATATATATATATATATATATATATATATATATATATATTTATTTTTTTTTTAATTACTTATAAATATATATACATACATATTTATATTACACTATTCTCCGGTTCCATCCAGAGTTTACTTTAGTGAACATTTAACATAACCGCTGATGTTCAAGTGTGTTCTGCCGAGAAGATGTAACCTTTACGCTACTCTTCCTTGAACGTCACGGACTAAAAGGAAAACAGTTTACAACATTTCACACGAAGAAAAAAAAATACACTCATCGGGTGGTAGGGGGTTTTCATACATGAGAAAATGGGGCTTGATTGGGGTTATAATTATGACAAAAATGACAAAAAACACAACTAAATAGCAGCTGAACTGTGGCACTGCCAACTCTAAATTGACAACTTGAAAATCTACACAATTCTATATGATGACACCATTCATTAAATCAAAGGGTTTGATCCTCACTTACATTTTTTTTAATTTTTATGAAAGAAACACATCTGAGGTCAATGTGTCCATTCACAGAGGTTAAAATTTGTCTGTGCCAAATTCCTGTCATTATCACCACTTGTGTGGCATGTTATATGTTATATTATATTATATATAGGCAAAAAAATGTTGTTTTCTTTACCTTTAATCCACAAAGGACGATTGACATTCTGCTTTTGACCTTCAAAGAAAGTACTCACAGCACATAACAACACCCTTCGGTTCACCTACGATTCACAGAGGTACTGCTGTACCATTCAGTTCTGTAAAAAAAAATACAATTTTTTCCATTATCATACTACTCCTGGAAGCAAAACTGCGGTTTTAAACTTAAAACAAATATCAATAAATAAATAGACAGCATAGTCCTGCAATAGTGAAGATAAAAAGACACAGAAAAAAAATCTACAGGATAACCTCACACACACCGCTGTAATCCAGCCTGTGCAGCCACAGATAAACAGTGTGCGGTCCAGGAAAAAAAGGTAAAATTGCTGACCTTCCCTCTCACAAAGGATGCTAAACCTGAGAGAATGTGCTTAATCCAATTTAGATGCATTTATTCGGCATTACCTGGCTTTTTGCAATATTCAGATCGTCTTAAATGTCACGCAGAGGCAGAACTAACAAATTATGAAGACCATGACAGGAGTGAACTAAAGAGTAATGATGTAACTATTGATAGCCACCTATTAGGAAAAGTGAGTTATTGTGCCATGAAAGTGGAAACACTATGTTTAGGATTCTCTTTGTTTGGCTTTAATTTATGAGACTCCATAGCAGCGAGAAGGATAACAACCCTGGCTGCTTTAACACTGCTTATCTTGCATTGTCGGTCACACTTATCTATCTCATCGTCTGTGCTAATCGTGACAAAACAAATTGATTTCAAACACAGCTTTTTTTTTTCTCTTCCCATTTCAGAAAGTCTGCAATGCCCTTAACATTTCAAAAATCCTTATGTTCAGATTACTTTGGTTTTGCGCTCTCATTAGATCAGTTGAGCTTATCAGGAATGTTGTTTCTCTCAATTGGCACACAATTTGCAAATTGAAAGTGTAGTTTCTCCTTACTTATTAACTGGATTATTCCTAGCAGCAGGTAATGTAAACATCCTTCATAGACTTATAAAAGAACTCTTGTTAAGACACTATGACACTGTGCCAAAGGCAAATAAAAAAAATTATTTTCCGGGCTATAATCTGAACTTTTTTTGGTTTAGTTTGGCCTGTGACTACTCAAGTGAAACCTTTTTTATTATTATTCTGAACGCCAACAGCTTGTTATGTTGTCCTTTTTGGCAATAGTCAAAAATAATTTAAAAAAATTTAATATCTTACATCATTTTGTCGGATGTTCAGGATTTTACCATTACATGATGGAATAAGGTTTGTTCTTGGTTTGGGATGAATTTAAAAAAATGCCTTACCAAATTCTTATTCATACTCTAGTGACTTTTTTTCATCTATACTTGTGTGACTTATAGTAAAAAAAATGGTAATTTTACATAAGCAGGAGGGAAAATGCATTAAATAATATGTCATATCCAACAGAGAATAAAACCCTAACATATATATGTATATATATATTTTTAGTTCCATATACCAACATCAGGTCGATGCAAGTTTAAGCGGATATAATATTATCACATTATAAATCATTTTCTCATAGATAGTATTCTGTCAAAGTTAGATTTCATGTTCAAGCACTGTCAAATGCAAAAACATTAAATCCATGACAGGGGAACTTGGTTTTCAGATACATGACATTGTGCAAATGACAAAACTTTCCAGTAGGCTGTATTGCAGGAATCCTGCAGAGCGTGAGGCAGCTGACATGGTTTCATCATTGATTCGCTTGCTGTTAAGCTGCGTTGACACTTGCGCAAATCCATTGGACATGCAGCCAGAGGAAGCAATCGACCACACTTGACTTTTACAATGGTGAGGAAAGAGATGAAAAAAATGGACTGCCAAATGGTCCAGTGAATGGATGGGGGAGATGGAAATAAAACTTTTTCCAATCAAAGTTAAATCTCAAGGAGTGAATACTTTTGTTTAAAATTTGAAGGAACTCATGGAGGTACTTTATTCCAATTCCACTGATTTTTGAAGCAAGGAAAGGAGAATAAAGCTATTAACTTGGTGAAAAGTGAAATGCATCTGCTTATTTTGCTGTTCATCCTCCGTAATCTTTCAATTTATTGTTTAATCAGTCTTGCAAAATTCATCAAAATATATAATTCAATAAAATGTAAAACAGAATTTAAATATTTGTAAATTGTGATCAGAAGACACAAATAATTACACACTCCTAAATACTATGATCTGGCCCTAGGACAATTTTTGTTGTGGTTGTTGTAGTAGTAGTTGTTGTAGTAATAAGATATAATATTTAGATTTTTTTTAAATAAATGGACTAAAAGAACTGGATTAAAAGCACTGAATATTCTGTTTTTTATAGATCTAAAACAATGTTTATTTTAGCTTTTTTTAAATATATTTTTAGATTTTACAAAATGATTTTTGAACTAAAAACACAGAAAAAATGGATTAAAAAATTACAATTATTGATTTAAATAAGGGAAGATCAGGAAATTTAATATACATCTATTCTCTTCATTTTAATTTGATCCTAAAACAGAAAGTCGGCCCTCATGATTTACTTTCCCGGGCCACACAAAATGAGGCGACAGGCCAGATCTGGCCCCCGGGCTGCCACTTTGACACATGTGACTTAGAATGTTGTTTAGTAACAAAAGCTGTTAATCTTCGTAAGAGTTTCAGGGGTTGTTTGACCCTCTCCCAACTGACTTTGGGCAAAAGGCAGACTATACCATAAAGTGGTTGCCAGTCAACTGTTGGGGGTACAACTAGAGACAGACAAGTATTCATACTGCACCAAGCCAGAATTGATCCCATGCTTGCCTGCACAGGAGTCAGGAGACTGAACCACTACTACACCATCAGGTGTCCACAAAAGTGAATTAGGTTTTACTGAATTATTCTTCATGTACCTTCACTTGTATAGTATTGGTCATTTCACTTTTCAAGGTACTCTGAGCTTTCTCTTTTTGTTCACTTATTATTAATGAAATGTTAACGGGAGCAAGTCAGGGTTGAGTATATTGCTCGAGGACAGAATATACTCTTAAGGGCTGAGGGTCAAACCCAGCTCTTGAGATTGTGCCAAAGAAGAACTTAACTTCCAGTTGCACCTGACACTCATTCATTCATTCATCTTCTGTACTGAACTTCCTCGGAAGGGTTGCGGGGGTTGCTGGAGCCAATTCCATCTGACTTCGGGCGAAAGGCAGACAGCACAGTAAGCCTTATACTCACAATCATACCACCACCAGTGGGAATCGAGCCCGCGCTAGATCCACTACACCACATGTGTCAAAGTGGCGGCATGGGGGCCAAATCTGGCCTGCCGCATCATTTTGTGTGGCCCCAGAAAGTAAATCATGAGTGCCGACTGTCTGTTTTAGGATAAAATTAAAATGAAGAGAATAGATGTATATTAAATTGCCTGATTTTCCCCCTTTTAAATCAATAATTGTAATTTTTTAATCAATGTTTTACGTGTTTTTAGTTAAAAAATCATTTTGTAAAATCGAAATTTAAAAAAAAGGGTAAAATAAACATTGTTTTAGATCTATAAAAAACTGAATATTCATGGCTTCAAATCCAGTTCTTTTATTAAAAAAAATCTAAATATTATCTCTTATTGGTCTGGCCCACTTGAAATCAAGTTGACGTTAAAGTGGCCCGCGAACCATTGTTGTACTTTTATGTAAAGCAGAAAGGGAAAATACACCTAGGGAGTGTATATAACTTTTCAAACCCCAGCTTACTGTGCCACTTTAGTGATATATTCGCCGACAACTTTGCATTACATTATCCAAAATTCATACAAGATCGTGTTTGTTTTTCATGGAAGAATTATCCCGGTTAATATTGTTTTTTAAATGTAGTTTGTGGTTCTTAAACTATTGTAATGCATGTTAAACAAAAAAAAACCTGAAAATGGAGGCACTATTGTTTTTCATTCATAGTTGAATTCTTAGATTTTTGAGGGGGATAATTTTGTGGGGCCCGGTGTAAGCTTCGCAGCTCTGGGGTTGAGGGTATGATCCCAGGTGGCCCTCACTGTGTAGAATTTGCATGTTCTCACCGGGCTTGCGTGGGTTTTTCGCGGGTACTATGGTTTCCTCTCGGGTATTTTCAGTTTCCTCCCGCTTCCTAAAAACATACATCCTACTTGAACACTCTAAATTGCTCCTAGGTATGAGTGTGAGCGGGAATGGTTGTCCGTCTCCTCGTGCCCTGCAATTGGCTGCAAAGGATGGGCTCAAAATATAAAAAAAAAGGCTAATTTTGTTCTATGTAAATGTATATCACGTTACTCTACATCCTCATTTTCAGGATGGCTTGGTGTTGAATTTTATGCTCGACTACATCCAAGAGACAATTCCCATTTTTGCTAAAACACTGCCAATACAGATGATTCTGACGTTATTATTTTTTTTATCAAATGGTACTTTTTTCTAATAAATTCCAGCGCATCTTTCTTGTCACATCAAATGCTTGACAACTGTAGCGCAGATACATTTTGCATACGCTCTCAACACTTTTTCCTCAACCCTGTAAATATGCTTCATCCTTCATGAAACAATTCCATGCCGCAGATTCATTTATCTGTGAATGGCACATTAGGTCCCCATTTTCTCCCTCGCCTGCGCGACTAACGTCTTCACTGATAATGGCTAAAGATTATGCACATTCATTACTATTATCATTAAAATCATCATTGCCATGCGCTTAGCATAATAACAGTAATTGACTGATTGCCTTCTTAAACTTTCATCCTATATGTTCGAACGAGCTTCCTCCATATTTCTTTTAAGGTTTTCTTTGTCTTACATCATCTAACATTACACGCAATATGTCACCAGTTAAGAGAGAAAATTGTGCTTTTGAGGAAAAAAGAAGAAATTGCAGTTTTTGTTCCAAGTAGAATTTTCTATTATCATATTTGGAACTTTTTCTTATTTCCACTGTCGGACATGTCATATTCTTCTATTATTTTTTTTTAATCAAAAGTATTTATGGAGGGAAAGTTTTGGCCCAAAATTCACTGAAATTGGTATACTAACTTTGGATTCTAAATTAATCTCTGTGTTACATATTGAATGTATTCTTGGTGGGATTACAACTGAAGACATGACTTCCTTTAATGTTAAATTAAGCAGACTGGAAGATAAGGTTGGCATTTTTGTACAGACTCTGTATTTGGAATGGGCGATATGTTTTAGGCAGTCTATAGAAAAAAATATAATTAAGAATTGACACTGCGGAATGGATTTATCTCATTTTAAAGCAATTAATCAATATTAAGCACACAATTTGGATGTAAAAGCAAAATTATTGATTCAGTCAAATCTACTATGCAAATGGGAAATCATTTTGCTCTATGTAAATCTTAAATTAAGTCATATTATCAAGTTCAATGATTAAATATGATTAATATGTGTCCATCCTAATTGAAGAAAGTTTTAAAAATTCTAATTAATGGAACATTTTCTTTAAAGTGCTTTTATCGAAGTTGGATTTCAGTCAACTATGCCTCAGTCCATTACAAAATGCTGCTAAGTGCCATCTTGCACAGCGAGGACTATCTTGTTAATTAAGTAGTAATCAGTTGTGATGCGGGTACTGCTATGGTGAAGATGGTACCAGTGGAGCAACAGGGAGACGGATGAGAAAAACAACGCTCCCACGTAAAGAAAAGCCATCAGGTGCAGATGGTTATTTACAGAATGCTCTCAGAGGAGAAAAAACCCAAATTCATCTCGCTTCCCAGTCACCAATGCAACAGAAAGCAAAAACACAAACGTTTAAGGTGATAACCCATTGTCAACAATATCCCCCCTGGGATTGATTATCCACAATATTTAAACCTGGGAGACACTAAGCAATCAAAGTTTTTTTTTTTTTTTTTGTTTTTAAATCTCAAAGTACATTTTCTCTACACAATCGTGACACATGTGGCTCTCCACTACAGAAAGAGGGCGAGAATAAAATGTTCCTACCTTTGTATGTGATGTAGAGATACTCTCAGGGTACTTCTGTGGCTACGATAGAGTTCTTGATCTCAGGTTGTATCCTTAGGCTAAGGGTTTGAACAACTGACACATACCTCCTCTGAGGCTTCTTATAAAGGCACTCCCTCCTGTCTCAGCACCAAACCTCCTCCCACTCAAATACAATCATAGTGGGAGTGGGGTGATTCCCCCAATCTGTTACGTATAAAACGGGCACACGCACACACTGCATGGCCCGTGCTGACGTAGCAAGCAGTGCCTACGCCATTGGTTTCGTCTTCATTGAGCAGCTAATGGAACTCTAAAAATATGCATCACCCTGATGCTTTGCGTCGAAGGTGTTCGGAAAACCCAGATTTTTTCCAGAGGAAAAGAATGCAACCTTAGACTCACATCATTATGAACAAAACTTATCAACTATAAAGATGTCGGAGAAGAAATACATTTGTACGTGATAACGGGTATGAATGGTCGGTAATAGAACTCAATTAACAGCAAGTGAAAGTGTAGGTTTGTAGATGGTAGGTGACTCATGAAGGACATTTGGGAAACCAAGGACATTGCCAAAGGAACTTTCAATTGAAGCGATATATTGAGTTCTATTATGTTAGTTGTTGCTGGTACATACTGTAACAGAGGGGTGTCAGACTCGGGTTGGTTCGCGGGCCGTGTTAACGTCAACTCGATTTCAGGTGGACCGGACCATTTTAGAAATAATATTTAGATTTGTTTGTATAAATGGATTAAAAGCCCTGGATATTCAGTTATTTATATATCTAAAACAATGTTTATTTTAGCTTTTTTATATATTTTTATAGATTTTACAAAATCTTTTTTGTACTAAAAACTGAAAAAAAATGATTAAAAAATACATGTATTGATTTAAAAGGGGGAAAATCAGGAATTTTAATATACATCTATACTCTTCATGTTAATTTTATCCTAAAATCAGGAATTTTAATTTACATCCATACTCTTCATTTTAATTTGATCCTAAAACAGAAAGTCAGCACTCGAGATTTACTTTCCCGGGCCACACAAAATGATGCGGTGGGCCAGATTTGGCCCCCTTGCCGCCACTTTGGCACGTGCCTTAACATAATCTTCGTCATAATAAATGTGCTTTTTTTCCCTACTCACTGTTGTGCATTTGGATCTGCCGTGAATGTGCACAACTTTTTTGTGTGTGAATGTGTACCAAAAATGATTCACCCTCTTAAAGAGGACTACTCTTCAGAACTGCAGTCTCAATAATATGTCAGAAAGGCCTTTTAGAGTAAAAAAAAACACCAACAAGCAACATTTAGCATATTTAAACGGCCACTCAGGCCCGGGGAGAACATGCAAACCCCACACAAGTGGACCGATCTGGATTTGAACCCAGGTCTCCCACTGTGAGGCCGACGCGCTAACCACTCAACCTCTGGGACACCGCCAGCAAATCATAAGGCATAAAATCTAACTATTTGTCTTGTTAAGCGTAACCATGAGCTGGGTTTTACAGTAATTAAAACATCTCTATTTACCATTATGGTCAGTTAAACTTTGGATCATTTATTTTTGTAGACCATGTCTGCAATACGTTAGTGGATTTACGGAAGCCTACTATGCAGAAACATGATCCATGACATCATTAACAGACTTTGCTATTGAAAATGTCTTATCTTATACAAAGAAAGACTTCCCGTAATTACAGTAATCGTCTGGTACGTTCTGTTTAACAGTAAATGAATAGGTTCAGTAATCATAACCACAATCATCAATACTTGTAAGTGTGAACAATACTTTTATAATTTCAGCAGTTTTCCCATAAACACCCCACGTCAAGTCCATTTTTAACTTGAACTGACGTAGAAGTGTGAATGCACCCCTTGAACCTGTTGGAGGTTGATAGTGACGGCTGAATCACTTATATAGACAACAGTCCTCAATGCCGCTCAGATAAGGAGCACAGAAAAGCAAGGGGCTATTCGTTGGTCTGCCTGTCATTGATATCGCCGGTGTCCACGACCTGGTCGCTCGACGGTTCCTCTGGTGGCCAAGACAGTGACTATCTTGACAACGTGAGAATGAAGCTGAATTTGGAGTTGTGCCAAAATAACAGCCTCCCAGTTGAAGCTCTTGTCAAAGTCATTAGTTTGACATAACCCCCCAAAAAACTGAAAACGCTAACTTTTTCTCTTAAATGATGTCATCTACATAAAAGCCTCTAATCATTTTTGTAGGAATGATATAAATATTTATGTAATCCTAATAAATCATGGAATAACATTCAGGCGTGCAGCCCTACCAGTTGGAAATATGTAGTAATTATATAAACGGATTAGAAATATAAATAACTTTCAATAGAGATGTGTAATTGTTTTGCAGACTGGCATCTAACAATATTATAAAGCCTTAGAACTGAGGTGGTAAAATTAAGATGAGGGTTTTCTGTACTTCCCCATCTTGTCCAACTGATGAGATTTACTGGCCAGTTCTACAATAGGATCTATTGTTTTATGACTAAGGCAAAGTACCATTTTCTCGTGTAAATGTATTGTCCCCCACTTCTCCCTCCAAGCAAGAATTTCAGTTAAAGCTCATACTTGGCATCAGAATCATGAGGAACACTTTCCTTCTTGCTGTAGGAAATATTAAATCTACATATCATAGTTGTGTTGTCTGTAGATGAATCAAAAAGTTAATATTATTATAAATAAAAGGGACATCAGGCGGCAATTTTTATGTTAAAATAATGACAGCCATAGAATGTATTATGGCAGGGGAGGGTGTTTATTGATGTTCATTCTGTATTGGTTAGGGCTCAGGACAGACCTTTTCAGGATTAAACGGGAGGTTATTGACCTCAATCAAGGAAATAATTACAGTTGCCCTTCCTTTTGCTGGACTCTATAATTAGCCAACAAAGCTCCTATAGAAATACCGAGATTCAAATGGCTAAGGAATCTAGTTTCTTTTAGAAAAAGCTTGTAAAGTCCTAATGTTTTTTCTTTTTTGCTTAGAGGAAATTCAATTCTGGCTTCTTGGTTTGTTTCCTCCACAAAATATCTCTCTAATAAATTCCCTAACTGGAGTGCACATTCTGTATATTACAGCCTTCATCTGCGTCTGTCAGTAGGTGACATATGATAATAGAACAAAGGGCATTTGCTTCCAGGATAAAAGCAAGTCAAGTGTGACTGAATTCATCCTGCCCAAGTAATGAAGACCATCCAAGATTAGCATCACTGATATAGGTGATGCATCACAAATGCACAAACACACACACACACATATTCATGTTGCACAATTTTGTCCTCTCTCAGTGTATCAGCCCTTTACTCTTTCATTCATTCATTAATTCATTTTCGGAACCACTGACCCAACATATGGGTTGCATGGGGTACCGGAGCCTATCCCATCTAACTACGAGCACCAGGCGGAGGAAAGCCTTAATGAATTGCCCAACTAATCATAGTATAAAATAATGAGCATTGGTATAATAATAATAATGATAATAATAATTTTTGACCACCAAGAATTTAATTTAAATCCCATCTCATTTTCTGAACTGCTTTAGATTCATTAGGATTACAGGGGGTGCTGGAGCCTATCCCAGCTGATTTCGATCCAGAGGTAGGGGACAAACTGAATCGGTGGCCAGCCAATCGCAGGCCACAAGGAGACGGACAACCATGCACTCTCACACCCATACCTAGGGGAAATTTAGTGTCTAACCCTTCACGCTCAAACTCATACTTATAGGTAATTTAAAGTGTCCAATCAGCCTACCACGCATGTTTTTGAAATGTGGAAGGACACCAGAGTACCCAGAAGAAACCCACACAGATGGGCAAGACCTAGACTTGAACTCAGAACCCCAGAGCTGTGAGGCCAAAACCCTAATCACTCACCCCACCGGGCTGCTTGAATTGTAACAAAATTCAAAATTGAGTTTAATACAATCCTGTTTGCGGTGGTGTTTTAGGCATGCTGGCAAGGGCCAAATATTTAACAATGAATGAATGAGTGTCAATATATTTGTGTCATATTAAATATAGCAAAATATAAATTGTATGTCATAAACAGACAGTATAAAAACTTGGCACAGTTACATTTCAATATTATTTTTATAATCTTTAAAAGCTAATAGTAATAATTTTTTCATATTTTCAAAAAATTGCAGATGTATTTTTGTTTTTCCAAATTTCATTAAAGATTTTCAACAAATAATTCTCTGCTTACACATCTAAAATCCCAGTTTGTGAGTGTTCAAAAGACTGTGCAGTTACTAAACACTTGGGTGTTACATTAAGGGAATTTTATGACATTTATCAACAGAAAAAAATAAGCAAACCAATCAACATCACAATCTGTTTACATAAACTAAGAGTAGTAAGTGCTGTGGTTTCATTATAGTTGTTTGTTTACAATGTGAAACGACTTCTGCCTCCAACATGCTCCTTTTAATGAACGGCCAGCGGCTTTTCATCGAATCTAACTCGAGGGAGTCTCAAAAGAGCTGTGTGTACTTAAATGCTGTACATGTTAATGGATGTAAATGCAACAGCTCAATCGGAATCACGAGTCCATGAAACATAAACTGTGCTCCATTTCAGTTAACTTTATACAACATTGCTTCTATGAATTTATCTAATGTGTAATTTGTGTCTTCCTACATTCTGATCTTACCTACATCATCTGTGTGGTGGCCTGCTTTCTTGTTTCCTCAATGTTTCTCCGGCAATCAAAAACCATGCATTTCAGTAGGGTTGTATGGAAAATGGATGGATAGGCAATACTGCCACCTTAAACCTGAAAAACAGAAAAATTTGAACTAGCAGAAAGCAGAAAGAAGCCAGGCTAACAGAACAAAGAAAGTTGTAAAAACATTAGTAAGTAAAAAGTGTATAGTACAATGTAAAGTAAAAAGGAATGTATTAAGAAATATTAAAATGTAATTAAAAAAAGATAGAAGGACTGTAAAAAAGAAAAACAAATAAGAATGAACATAGCTACTGCCACTCGCTTCCGTGTGACAGAGCCATCTTGGAAAATAAAAAAATGACATGTATTACAAACATTCACCTTGAATAGTTTGAAGAACCCTTGCATTTTCCTCTTTTCTCCACCATTATTTACTCATTGAGAAAACATCACAGTCAGTTGGCTCCACAGGCAATGCGCCCATGTGGTGGTTATGGCCATTAGGAGCACTTTGTCTCAGCGGGAGTCCTCTTCCACAGCAAGGCAAACTCTGGACTCCAGCTGGTCCGCTGTTGGCCTGGAATCCGGGTTTGCGGCGAGCATGTCGAGAAGAAGGCTGCACACAGCCGGCCCTGGGGGGGCTACTTTATTCCACTTTACGGGAATGCACAGTTGGAGGTCTGGATTCTCCCAGAGAGCTGCGCCCAGTGGCATCAACCAGCGACCCTTACACACATGAGCACCTACAAGAAAAAAATGGTTAAAAAAAAAAACTGCCATCAGATTTTCTTCAGGTTGGTGCTTCCTCTCCGTAAAGAACTATACAATGAATCTTTCTTATTATAGTTTTCAGGCTTGAGGAAAAGTTACATGTAACCATGTCAAGTAATCAGAAAGAATACAAAATGTAATATCTTTCATGTTTTTGCTGCTTTTCTGTCTCAAACAGGTTTTAAAGTGGCTGCCAATCTTCAATGACCCTCACTACAGTATTGAAAGCCATTGTGACCAACACCACACTCTTTTTGCAATGCCTCCAAACTTAAGTGTCTCTCGTTAAGCTTTGTTTGAAAAATACCAGCTATGTGGCTTCGAAATATCATCCATGTGGTTCTTTGTTGAATCCTTGAGTCCCTTCCTCACTGCCACGTACAACATGAAAAACACATTAAGCAAGGTAACATCTCCAAGGACAAAATTGATAAATGTTTCTATTGCTTTTGGTGTTGTTGACCAGTCAGAAGTGGGATTGGCTGGCCACTACTTTAGGCCGTCCCCTACTTATAGGCTCCAGCACCCCCCAAGACCCTTGTTACGATAAACGGTTTAGAAAATGAATGAATGAAAGTGTTGCTTCAATACGTTTCCAAAATGCTCGACTGTTCTTCATTTGGCTGCCATTTGCATTAAGGAATCATCGGCCATGCTTGACGGACGGATAATTTATAGGTTCTGACACGTTTAATATGTCTCAGTTAATGGAGTCACACTCGATTCAGTGTGCAGCATCACCAGTCTGTAAGAGCACCCATGCAGGCATGCACACATACTCGCACACAATCTTTTTGACCTCCAACTCAGTGCTCTGGATGGTGAAGCAGTCTAAGCAGGACATAGAGATTCCCTATTTCACAATCAAAGTCAGAAAACGCTCCAGTTTCATAAATCCAAGATTATTCTATGCAGCACCCTGTTTTTTTAGTCTGGCCTTTTAACAGGATACTCTAAACCAAGAATGTCAGACTCGGATCTTTCTTGGATTACAGCAGAAGATCAACAGTTTCATTGCACATTTCCGTGCCACACTACAGAAACAAAACAACATGCAAACTTCCGCATTTGGACAGTGCCGCTTTGAGTTGAACTGATCATGATTGGCCCACACAGATTCAGTAAAATGATTTGATTGGGTATGTAAAAGCACTAAGGTGGCTGATTTGAAATGTTTTAAACCAATAACAATGGGGACAGTAGGTAGGTTTGATACTGATAATAAAACACAGAAAACATTACATTTTATTATTTATCTATCACTTACCTTGTTTGCATAAAGGTTTCTTATTATTGTACCATGATGATGATTATTATTATCATTTTATTATTAATTTTGTTATATATATATATATATATATATATATATATATATATATATATATATATATATATATATATATATAGGCAAAAATATTTCTGTGTACTATATATATATATATATATATATATATATATATATATATATATATATATATATATATATATATATATATATACATATACATATACATATACATATACATATACATATACATATACATATACATATACATATATATATATATATATATATATATATATATATATATATATATATATATATATATATATATATATATATATATATATATATATATAGTACAGAGAAATATTTTTGAAAAATTCTTACACCCCTCTGAGGTAGCACTGCTTAGTGAGCATGTGTAGAGGTACTTTTCAGAGAGTATTTCTGCAAGTGTTGAAGAGAAGATCAAATTGAAGTGCTGTCTCCGTTCAAGAAAAACAAAGATTCAGCAGACAAGTGGGAGGGAAAGTCCCTTGCCATTTCACAGCTGGGAGGCAGCGAGTGAGTTTAAAGAAAAAAGTGTGAATGGGGCTGAAACCTCAATGCGTCAGGACTACAACACCAGTCACGACACAAGCACCGCATGCAGGAAAATTGCCCACAGCCGATTTAGTCAGACAGACGTCTCCCTACCATCACTACAACCCTCCCTCATGCGGGAACAGGCACGAGAGAATTAGTGCTTTATTGCTCTTATGACAAAATCCAAGAAATGTGGCTCTGCGCAGCAGTCAGTCAATTCACAATAGACAGAAAACGGATGGAGTTGTAATTGCGCAGGCTGTGTCAAATGAGCCACTAAAACACTCTTATGGGGCAATCATTGACAGTGTCCTGCAGAGGCTGGCATGCTCATCACTGGAGGTGAATGACCTTTTTGAGTTGTTTTCATTTCCACACCTAGTGACGTCTCCAAACTTTACCATATTTGGCTCTACTTGATTACATTCTTTTAACTACCAAATCATTCATATATTACATCCATTAAATTGGATTAAAGGATTGAATAGAACCAAATGATTTGACCTAAATACTCACAAGTGAATCAAAAATGGTGCCATTATATAACAGAAGGGGAGGACATGCTTTGTTGGGGATATATTAATAAGATGGCTCATAATTAGCTGTTTACTGCGAAGTCTAACCTGGGTTCTTAATTTGGTAAACTAATAACAACATTTCTTTAATTATGTGTCTGTATTATTCACTTCAACTCAGCTGCCAGTTGAAGGGACAACGATTCGAGAAAGATTTTCTTTGTCAAATGATGCCACAGGTTTAATTTATATTACAGTTACAAATGCTGTATTCTCTCTACGATTTCAGACTTTCAAATAGTTGGCTGGATTATTTTGTGCATTCAAGGCACAAGGAGACTGACAACTACAGTAATCCCTCGTATATTGTGGTTAATGTGGACCAGAAATGGCCATGTGAGCATGACAATAATTAGGGATGTTGAAAATGAATGAATTTCAATGAATGGACTGGCAACTTTGTTGCCATTCAGAGAACTTTGTTTTGGTCCTGGTCTTTCAGTTAAAAAATAATTTATATCATTTAAGTCGTGTTTCAGCCAAAGATTTTTAGTCACTGATTTTTTGTTGAATTGTATCTATTTTAATTGTGTTTTAAGTGTATGTTTGTGGATTTCATAAATCCTATTTATGCTGACAGATACCAACCCTAAGTGACTTGCTACATGCAGTTTACATCCAGCCACAATTGTCATTCTAATAATGCTGTGGCTTTTCTGGAACCTAAATTCAAAAGAGAGTTTGAAATGAAATAAATCTCAAATCTGGGGAAAATGTCCCCCAAAGTCCCCAAATATGCTAATTTGTGCCATTGAAGAATTTCCAGGTTCAGTTCATTTGAGATCCATGTAAATGTTTAACCATGTAAGGTCCTTCCAACTCATATCCCATCTTCCTGTAGTAGTTCCTTGTTCCTACACCTGAAACCACAAAAACATTGTAGCGGTAGGTGCTATTAGTAAAACTCTGCGACTTATTAAAGGCCCCCTTGGAGTCATATATAGAGTTCCCGTTTTATCAACAGTAAATAGATCAAAAGATTCCATTCCATCTCAGTAATTCTCACCCGAGATGACTGCCAATTTGCAGGAGCCGTGTTCTTCAACAGCAATTCTTTCTGCTTCTTCCATTAACATCATCCCAAATCCCTAATGAGGCAAGGAGAACAACACCAGTTATAAATGCCCCTTTAGCCAGATCACATCTGTTTTTGCATAGTCTACCTGATGTTGGAACTTGCTGGGGTCCCTGCTGTTGACGGGCACCACGCTGCCGTACACGTGCAGCTCACGGACAATAGACACGCCGCCTTTCAACTCTGGGCGAAATGACTGCGGAGAGCAGCGGCGTAAGCGCAGAAGTCCAATCAGAATGTCCTGTTCAGGGTCCTCGTAGGAGAGGAAGGTCTCCCAGCTACCGTTGGCCACGTAGTCCCTCCGTATTAGCTCCACCTCAAAACACGGGGTAATTTTGTGTTATTCTAATTTGGATCATCTTCCAGGATGTTTCGATCTACCTGATAGGGTCGAACTTTATGGTGGATCTCCTGAATGCCCACTTCTCTAGTCCTCACATCTCGGCACTGCACACAAGCAAAGATTTCCTTTTAGTGAGTATTGTATCTTCCACTCGGTAGTGGTCATGACTAATCGTACATGCATACAGTAATCCCTCGCGATTTCACGCTTCAATTTTCGCGGCTTAAGTACATCTCAGATTTTTTTCCGGGGACATTTTTTTTATATTTTTACTTATTTATTTATTAAGTTAATTAAATTAAATTAAATTAAATGTGAAAATCCACGCTGAAACTTGCAAGCGGAAGCAACTCCCGTCTGCCACTTGCTACTAGGACTCGTCACTGAAGAAAACAAACATATTTTTTATTTTTTAATTAAGGGTGACCCTACTTGCCGTTTTTTTTTTTTTTATCACGGCCATGTCTGGTCCACATTATTCGCGATTTTCGAGGGTTTACTGTACCTGCAAATGAATAACGATGATAGAAATAAGTTGCTGAATCAGTTACAAGGAAAATCCATGCATTTTATGTTTATGCCATGGTAAACCAAAATGAGAAAAGTTTGTTGATGAATGTTAGAGGTTGCCAGAAGGCGCTAAGAAGTCTGATGGTGCTGGGTTTATCAATTGGAGGTACTTCACTTCTATTCTATGCTCCGCTGGTTCTGATCTATTCTCGACAGCTTTATAAATGTCTCCTTTTCTTATCCCACTGCAGCTCAGGCAAATCCTGTAGCTCGTCGCATCAATCTACTCTATGATCAGAGGTCTTCGCTGATACCGGTGAGTGTTTTGATTCCTATTTTAGTCTTAGTTTAATAGGGGCGTCTTACCTCAGTGCCCATGTCCTTCATCCTCGCAAGTGCCAACTCTCTGAGGTTTCCGTGCTCCACTCCTGAGCTCACTAACGGCATGGGGATGTCCCTAAAAGGCAGACAAAGAAAAACATTTTTTAAGAAGTGTGGTCCTATGCGTAAGAAGTGTAATTAGGCCAACTGTCTTTGGAATGTATGGATATGTTTAAATAAAAGCTAAATTTGAGTTACCAAAATACTAGGAGCTCTTAGTATTATGTGTATGAATTCAAACAACCGCTACATATATATGCAATACTACTCTACTTTGCAGTTTATCTATTATAATACATCGGGACAATTTATTGGTTTACAACTAAAGACTAAGCTATAAGCCTCGCAGAGAGATGCAAATAACTTCATGCACTATACCTCTGCACACGATAAACCCGGGTCCAGGGTGGCACCAGTGCCAGAATGCGAGCCACCAGGTCAACCAGGGTACTGGGTGTGTAGCTTTTGTAGCGACCTGTCTTCCATAGCTCATATAGGCCTGTGCCCCGGATAACCAGAGTTGGGTAAAGCTTTAACCCATCTGGCCTGAATGCTGGATTTTCAAAAAACTCCTGTCAAAAGACAAAATGAAAGCAGTTTTTCCAATTCTTAGATACCATAAATGGTTTCAATAGCCTTAAGAAAAGCAAATTTTACTCCCCCAGACGAGCCTCACAAGGCACTTAAACATGGGTGTTCACATTTGAGCACATTCATATATTCATTGGGCTGCTGCTGCTGCCATACTATGCACTGCCAGTTCCACTAGAGGCAGTTGGGGTGAAGAGCCTTGCCCAAGGACATAATGGCATTGTGTGGGAGACATATTCTAACCCCCGATCATTCAATTGAAGGGCGACCCACTCAGTCACATGTCCCACCATTACTACACAGTTCTTTTATTTTAAGGAGAATCCTCAAAATCTGTGTCAGTTGTCGTTATACATTTATGCCGGTGTCATTAGTTGTTTCACTGACAAACTTTCTTTAACAGAACCATTTTTAAAATACCATAAAATGCATGACTTCACACATTTTGTAATTGTAGCTATAGAAGAGCACAACAAACTCCAATGAAGAAAACTGTAAAGCTCTCCTGTCCACTAACAGCAACGCAACATTGGGTTTTATTAATATAGCCATAAAATTGGCACCATTAATCCAGGATTTGCTGCATTGCCTCACATTGATCCATGGGTATATAACACCTTTTCAACCTGAAATCCTTGACCACATGAAGAAAAAAAATAATCAGACCAAGGACTATTTGATCTGGCGTTGGACACAACTCATATTTCTATTAAGACTGTGTTTATTTAGTGAAGCTATTACAGTAATACAAGACAAATAAAGAAGCATTTTAAAATGGTTAATTCTGTATCTTTGGTAAAGCTTTTGAGAACGGCAAAATTTGAATGCTTCAACCATAGAGGTTCTACTGCAAAACTGTTTCTAGCATTACTAAAGTTGTCTTAAATCTATGGGGGTGACCAAGTATATATTAATTCTGATGTTTACAAATGTGTATAAATATTAGAATAGGGCCTATGTGGAGTAATCTTGACTCCATCAGTATGAAACTCCATCCATCATATACAGCGGATGTCAAATGGGGAAAACAATACAAGACTGGTCTGACTTAGTCAACAGACGAAGCAATCTGGCTCAGTGCAGAGAATTAAAATACTTCCTTTCATTTTAAACTAATTTCTGCTGACTTTCAAGTTTGAAAAGAATCTTGAAAAGAGGCTGTTACTACTGTTCTAGTTTTGCTTGACACCAAATCTAATTGGAGCTGGAAGGAAAGCCAACTGGAATAATAATATGATAGTTCTTACCTATATATATAAAGAGATGATTTTGGTGGCTATTTGTTTGGGTGACTTTTCATGCAATCCTACATTATTTAGTACTGATATACCTCTTGCCGCTTAAAGGAACCTGTTAAGGACGAGTCTCTCTGGACAGAGAGCATCTGTAAACGAGAGATAAGTGGGGGAGGATTGCAGGGTAGAGGAGAATTGTAATCGAATTTCACTATCAGGACAACCATGGGAGACGCAAGGAGGATGCAGAGTTTAGCTACAGACATTGTTTGCCTGCAGTGACTGTCATCCGCTCTGACGGCTGTGTTTTTATTAGATCACATTATGAACTAATTGAATACATTATTACAAGACCAAAATAATAACTGGGCTTCCTCTACCGCAATGATACTGGAGCTGTGCCAATAAGGCAAAAATTCAATTTTAAAGAAAGCTCTAATGATTTCACTGAAACCTCATGTGACGCTTGCATCATATTAGAAGCATTTGATTTGTTCTTTAAAATTAGATGAGGCAAATACATACCAGATTTTAAGACGGCAACGCTGTGCCAGAATAGGTGGCTTAGCTGCCTCACATCAATAAGCTGCCTCACTACGAGAACAATTGGGTTGAGTTGGTGTTCTGCATATTAATTTGGACCTTTCTGCGTTAATATAACATAATGCTTAACTTGTGATATCTTTGGATACGCTTGTATTACCCCAAATAATAACAAGTACAAATGAATAATAAACTGAAAACTATCAGTTCCTAGGAGGACACAAGTTCTGATCTTTTTAGGTTGCAAACAAAATGAGGAACGCTTCACGAATTTGCGTGTCATCCTTGCGCAGGGGCCATGCTAATCTTCTCTGTATCGTTCCAATTTTAGTATATGCGAAGCCGAAGCAACGCAATAGGTCAATGGGTCGGAGCAGTTTATGAAGGGACCAAAAACAAACACCTTCTTCAGTACAGGTGGCGTTAAAAAGTGCCCAGACATCTTGGTTCCAGTCAATTCTCACTTAGAAAAATACCAGGACCCTCAAAACCCTTCTATAACAATAGTTCATTCTATACTATCCTGTTATTTAGCTGTAGCCTTTGGAAAAGCCAGCAGATATATACAGCCTCCTGATTGGTCGTGCTACAGGCTTGAACTTTCTCAAAGGATTTTTGGTCCACCATGGCCGCAAAAAAGGGGATAACTGTTATGATCCTTTTAGGTTGCAAACAAAATGAGGAACGCTTCACGAATTTGCGCGTCATCCTTGCGCAGGGGCCATGCTAATCTTCTCTGTATCGTTCCAATTTTAGTATATGCGAAGCCGAAGCAACGCAATAGGTCAATGGGTCGGGGCAGTTTATGAAGGGACCAAACACAAAAACCTTCTTCAGTACAGGTGGCGTTAAAAAGTGCCTAGACATCTTGGTTACAGTTAATTCTCACTTTGAGTACTAAGGTACACAACAGGAATTTGAACAATAAACTGCGATGTACTGAAGCCGCAAATCTTGAAGCTGTGAAATGATGAAAGATCACAGTATTTATGAAAAATCCAAGTTATGGTACAAGTTCTGCAACCAATATTATTTTGTCAGTAAAAGTACCATTGTCCAATATTATTCTTACTACTAGATTGAATTTGATTCATTGATTTTAGAATACTGGATTATTAGTTCTTCAATGTAGTTAAATTATTTGTGTATATTGGCACACCAATTTTTAAGCAATCTGTAACGGAAAATCTGTTTTAGAAGACTTCCACAATGCAGTGAGTCACAACTTTGCAGGTATGACACATTAGACACAGAGATTAAAGTTTCAGCGACATTCAAGTCGAGAAAGTGCTCCTAACATTTAAGGTTCTGACACTGACTGACGCATTTCCATAAGAGCCGCAGGGGCGTGTCAGTCTCACACACTGATTAGTTATCACTCTATTTTCCCTCACTTTAGTTCTTAATCACTTCATTTTAAGTATAACTGTGCAATTAAACAACAAAATACCCATGAACTGTTCAAGGTATCAAACCGAGTTGTTGATATCCTCCAGTCACGATCTATCCTGGTTTGTCATGTTCGAATAATAGCTATGTTTCCAATCAGAAGAAGAGCGAGCCTACTGTTGAGAGACACCTGACAGCCTCTTATTTTGAATCATTTCACAGTCGAAACTGACAATGTTGCTATTCTGGATTCTACGTGAAGGACTTTTTTTGATAATACACGACTGTGAATCAAGTAGTAATGACGCATATTGAGGTGGGGTAAAACCAGATGTGACAATGCCACGACCAATATATCACCTTTAATACATCAACTTAATCACAGCATATTATGAAACTTGACGTATATAACAACGGCAGACACACAAGCAAACTGTGGTCCTATTCTCCAGAGCACAAAGTTTTGTGGGATAAAGCATTTGCTCTTGTTATGAAACATGAGATAAGTACTTTGCTCATATTGTTGACCGTCAGAGCAGTCTGAAACACTACGAACTAGCCTGCAAAGCCTGATATAATGTACATGAGGCACATTGTCTAGCCAAACAGCAGAAAGAGTGACAGCCAGGTTAGAGTTTGTAATGTATTCAAAGGACTTGCCTTCAACTAGTACAGATTGTGAATTATTAGTGGCAAGCAAACGCCTGCTGCACGAGTTTCATTAAATGAGGCAATCAATCAAAATGTTGTTGGTAGACACTGACTGAGCAGATCCACTGAGAAGCCATTATAGCTTAATTTTTTATACTAACATGTTAAAAGTATCATATAATACATTAAGGACAATTGCATAAGAATGAAATATGCCCGATTTCCATCTCTAAAACTAAAATAGGAACAATAACAGTAAAAACAAAAAAAGATACTTACAATAAACTGCTCCACATCTCTCTCTATCCCAACATTTGGCAGATCTGGCATCATGTGGGCCACCACTTTAAATCCAGCATCCTTAGCCAGGTGGAAAGACTCGCACACAGCCCGAACTGTGTGGCCCCTATAGGTATATGCACACATGCATTAACCGTCATGGTAAGGCCATGTCCTTGCTTAGTCTTCCAGACTCTAACGAATCAGCCTACTGACCTGTTGGTGTCCCTAGCCACATCTTCATATACACTCTGGACACCAATCTCCAGTCGTGTGCAGCCGTAGCCCAGCATGTCACTTAGGTGTCTCTTTAAGCAGTAGTCGGGCCGTGTCTCGATGGTGATTCCTACACACTTGGTGTTACTGCGCTCAGAATACCTGTAAATGTCACATTGAAATAATCACATTACCATTCACAACATTGTATGTTCCCACTATCCAAGATTTCGTGGGAGGTTGAGTGTTGGCCAGAGGAAAAACAAGTTTAAACATTTTTTTAAATGATTGTTCGACTAATAGTTTAATAATTTATTGAAATATATCTTCAAGGCACAAACTATTGTTTCATTCTCCACTAATAAACCAACACATTTCATATTGTTGAACTTTTTTAAATTTTTTAAAAATAATTTAGTATGACAGTGGCAACATTACTGGGGTAATTTAGCAACATCAATTTACATGCTGAGAGAATGCAAGGCTCATTACTCGCAGAGTTAACATTAACTGCGTATTAAGGACATGCAGACGCAATAAAATTAATATGATGGAAAAAGATTTGATTGCAAAGCAAACAATGTTAAATGAGATATTAATGAGTATTTTCTTTATGTTAAAAAGCAATTTAAATAAATTATTAACAGAAAGTTTAGTTTGTAAATTACATTTTTAAGGTATGAATCAGTGCCATGGGTTATCATAACAATGAATGGACTACAATATATGTACTATAAAATGTGCTCCTTATAATTATACAGAAAGTCAAGAACGCTTTATCAGCTAACGATTATCTTTCAGTACATTGTTTTGGTTTAATTGGCCTACTTCACGGTTATAAGGGCTGTGATTGCCTTTTATCACGACCGCTGTAGATTTAATTTTATTTTTTAACAAACGCAAGACCAAGCTACCTTTTTTAAAAATACATGCTATAGTTCATATTTAGTATATATTATATATACATATGTATGGTTAATGGGTGATTATCACTCATTACTCATGACAATACAGTACAACAGGGATCCCTAAACTGGTCCTCAAGGGCCACTGTAGGTCCTGGTTTTTGTTCTGACTGATCCACCACAAAGAGTTTAACTAATATGGTTTCTGCTAAAACAAGCAGCACCTGACTGGGATAAACTGATTGTAAGACACCAGAGTGGTGAAAAAATGCTGTCCTGCTGAATTGGAATGCGGCTCGTTGTGGAATACAGTGGTACCTCGAGATACAAGCTTAATGCGTTCCAGGACTGAGCTCGTATGTCAATTTTCTCATAACTTAAACGAACGTTTCCCAGAGAAATGAACTAAAAACAAATGAATTTGTTCCAATCCTCTGAAAAAACACCAAAAACAGGATGTTGGATTGGAAAAAAACGAGTTTGTAGCGGTCGGGATGAGAATCAGCTCCTTCGAATTTGAGACCATGGATCTCAGTAGGAAAAAGGTTTTATGCCCTCTCCAGGTCAGGGATGAAGTCCTTCCCCAAGTTGAAAGTCTTAATATAACAAATTTTCAGCAAATCTATCCGTTTCCTGAACAATTACAGAATTAACTCACTCAGAGCTATAATAAAAAAATATAAAGCCTATTTTCCAACTGTGTGATGTTGTGTACCGAAATCTCCACCAAAATCATCACAACCGTCTGCTTTCATTTTCCACCGACTATTAGCTCTTCTCATGCCAGCTCACATTTCTTCTGATTCTGTAGGCGCTGCCAGAAAATATCCATCTTTTTACAGTCTGCTGGCTGATCTACACCAATTATATCAGGTTGTGCTGCTGAGAGGACAATCAGATTGTGTGAAATGAATCAATAAGAAGTCTATTATCTTGGATGATTATCTTGAGGTATCTTGCTGATGTGAAAAGATATGGTGCAGTATGGCCAAGATGAGAGGTGAGTGTCATTCGTGGTCACACACCTTATAAAGACATAAACATACACACCAAGCATGTCCCCCTCGCCACCAAAACTATAGCAATTACTGCAATCGAAGGATCTTAACAATGGGCTGCTGATAGCTGATAATCTTTTTTTTGAACACACACACACACAAATTGTAAACACATTCCAATGCGGAGAAAATGACGCCTAACCAAGTCTTCTTTTTCGTCTTATCAGACTGCGCAAGTAAACAAACAAAGCCCGGTGAAAAAGCTATTTGGTCCAAATTGTTTGAGGTCTTTACCTCCATAATAAATGCGTAATTCCTCTTTTGACTTTTAATCATTTCCCAAAGTTGAGAGCAGGCATGTGCCCACTTTGATTCAATGCTCAGTACCACGTGAAAAATCAATGGAAGTAGCCTAAAAAAAAAAACAAGTGCGGGCTATATTACTCAGGACTTTTGGATCGGAGATCTCATAGAGTCTGCTGACACTAACATTAAACTTCCAACTAATGGAATTGTACCCTTATCCTTATCCTTATCTGATTGAAATACTATATATTGCTGTTGTGGTGATTTTGGGTCAAGACTATACAGAAGGTCAGTTTTTATGTACTTATGTACACTCAGATTACAAATACAGGATGTCATTCGCCTGAAATCAAACTGGCCAACAAAGTACTCCTAAAAAGCCACAAAGCAACATTTGACCCCTATCCTGTATTATATTTTAGCCTCAACAAGAAGATATCAGATGGAGAAACAGCTCCCTCCAGTGTATTTAGCAATATTATAATCATTCAACAATGGAGAATACAAATCTAGCATGTCGGTCAACAGAAAGTGTTGGTGTTTATTTAGTATTTTGTAAACTTCAAATGATAAACACATGGATGAGAAACTTCTGAAATATAATCAAGGATTTTTCAAATAATGAGCTGTAGTATCCATGTTATTGACATCTGAATTTTGATTGGACATAAAATGTTGCCATGTCAGTGGAAATTTTAAAGTTCTTATTTAAAGTCTTATATAAAGTCTTATATAAAGTCTTAGTTACTTTGAGTTATATTTACCCACTAAATATGACAAAAAAAGACTTTTCTTTATAGCAGGAGTAAGCATTTTGCATTTGGTTACCTTGGTAAGAATAGATAATATAAAAGGTTACATTGTATATACTACTTGCACATGTGTGGTTTTATGGGAAATCATTTTTTTCCATTAGTATTATAAAAAAAAATTAGGATTAGTCTTCCTTTGATTATTGTGACTTCACTTATCGCAAATTCACTAATTTGCGATTTTTTCTGCTATTTATTATTTAAAGAAAATTTAAAGTTCATAAAAATGTGAAAATGCACGCTGAAACTCATAACCAGAAGCCACTCTTGCTACTAGGACTCATCACTGAAGGAAAAAAAAGGCAGTGAAGGGGAAAAAAAGTAGTTATAATAGTGACCCTACTTTGCAATTGTTCGATTATGTCTGGTCTACATTAACCACGATATTCGAGGGATTACTGTAGTTCCCTTCCCAATATTGTTAGTGTACTGCCTGCATAAGTCAGTCATTCTTTCTTTTTTTTGCAGAGTTGGATTCTAATTAAGTTAACTGAAATCATGTGAGGTTTCTTACAACATTGGAGTTATTTTTCGTGTGTTTAATTTAATAAAAAAGAGAAATATAAGAGGCATTTTAAGACCATAATTTATAAAAAGTACAAGAAGGTGCTATGAATGACATTTTTGAGTACATACCTTACAGCCTCAGCTACATTGTTTGAAGTATGTCCCGACAAAGCATCGTGTAGGTTTCTAATGAAGTAATCTCTGTAGTCTTCAGACAAAGCCATAAAGGTTCCACCCATCACAATAAACTCCACCTTATCAACACTGTGGCCCAGTTGCTTTAGCTGAAGATCACACAAAACAAAAGATTAATAACAAGAAAAATCTACGAGCAAACATTTTTATCAGCATTAGATCCAAAATTGGCCTTTGGTGTCAAATGGAGGTAATCGTGTTATTCTGCTGCTAAGCATACTCTTGCACCTGGCATTTATTTAATCGTATTTCAATATTATAGAGAAGGAAGTGTTCCCTAGTTGTTTTCCTGATAGGAAACATATAAGATGTAAGGGGGAAAATTGTTAAACTCCACATTGCAACCAACAATGAAAAGGTTTCCTTCTAATGGACTTCGACAAGATCCACAAAACTAGTCTTTTACAATTTGAGTGTTTTAATAATGACACTATTTAAACTTAATTGTGCTTTTAAAATGTTTTACAAGAGGCAGTAAAATACATGAGACTCATTGAAAATTGGGAATATTTGCTTGCATTTAGCAGAAATATATTGCAATGCATCAATCAATCTGAGGAAATGAATACCCGTGTTTAAGTACAGTATAATGAAAATAAGTTAATCTTTGTGTTGGGGTCCTTCTACAGGCATTATACAGTCAGTAATTCCACCTTAAGTCACGCTATAGTTGCATTTGATAATGTGCAATGTCCAAATGTCAGTACATTTCTAGATGGCTTAGTCAGCCTTAATAATACTTACTTCTCTTAAAGCGATAGAGACTACCTATGCAATGGATTGTTAATTGATTTCCACGCTTAAGTCACACAAGACGAATCATTTGTCATAACTTGTAACTCAGATAATTCCAGTGGTATCAATTTCTACACTAAAAGCGTGTAAGATGACTAACCTGTTCCACACGGTGCCTGGTTTGAAGATAGGGATCATATCTGGCTCGGATGGCTCTCATTGAAGTTGGCTATGACAAGAATGACAACAAATCAATTCAAAACATGGCAAAAGACTAAAGACCAGGTAAAAATAATAATTTTACAGCATTTCTTCTGTTGATGTGAACAGTACAATTGACAGTTTTGTATATATACTGTATATGTATATATATAAAACAATGAAGGTACTGTCACTCCATTTGTTTTTATGTTTATTATTTTGTTTGTGTTCTCCAATTTCCACAATGGTTCAAAACATAGAATTTTCTATCAAATGTCATCAATTATTGAATTTTGGGAAAACAGCAGACGTAGTGGAAAATGGTTCTTACCAAATGTTTTTTGCTAATCTTGCTATGCTTACTATTTTTTAATAGTATCTTGTTTTAAAAAAAATGTATGATTTAAAAGTGGTAACATTATGTCCTGCTAAAAATATTCTTATTTTGTTCATTTCGCATAATTTTGCTGTAACAAATATTTGTTGTGTCTAAAATTAAAATATTTTTAAATTACTATTTATTTACCCCAACATAAAAAAACAATACGTTTTCGAACTGCAATTGCAATACCTTTTTATTATTGTATAGTCAGAATCTGAGTTTAAGTTTTTTTTTAGCAGGATGCATTTTAAAATGCAAGTCATAATGGGATGGCAACACTGACTGCTTTTCTAAATGATCTAAATGAACATACATATTTATTATAATTAGTACAAGAATAGGTTACCCGCTAATTCCCGCTACGGCTGACTGACGACACTGGGGTGTAGTCTACCTTTCCCCCAAAGTCAGCTGGAATATGCTCCAGCAATCCCGAAGACAGGGGTGTCAAACTCATTTTTTGTCGCGGGCCACGTGGTAGTTTCAATTACATCTGGAGGGCAGTTATATCTTCCAAATAGGCTGCCAAAATTAATCGATTAATAAATTGACAGCTTTCTCGATTGTGCTTATCGATAGATCATTTTTGGACATTCAAATTAGTATAAATTTTTGCAATTATTGATTTAAAATGAGGAAACAGGAAATAATCTACAATTTTCATTTGAATTTCATTATAAAACAGAAAATTGGCACTCATCATTGACTTTCTCGGCCACACAAAATAATATGGTGGGCCAGATTTGGGCCGCAGGCCACCACTTTGACACACACTATGAGAATGCAGGGTATGGAAGATGAAAGAAGGATATTAGGTCAGTAAAATTAAAAAGGCCTCTCTTACTTCATAACCAGTGTAAGACTGTGTGGAGTACTCAAAGTCCGAGTCCGGCCCCCCAGGACAGTACCTAAAAACATAAACATGACAGAATACAATAATGACAAAAATTTGAATCACTTTTACAGGTTAAAGCGGCAGTCATTATTTTTGTACATTGGGTTAAATAAATGAATTTCGATCTAATCAATTATTAATAAAATTCATTAGATAGATTGAAGTATGGATGGACAATTAGATTTGAAACAAATGTGTTGTGTATGTGTTAATACTAAGTGGCCTGGTGGTGCAGTGGTTCACTCACTTGACTTTAGTGCGTGTAGGTGTGGGCTCAATTCCCACTGATGGTAGTATGATTGTGAATGTGGATAGTTGTCTGTGAATTTATACGCCCTACAACTGACTGGCAATCAGTCTAGGGAATATTCTGCCTTTTGCTTGAAGACAAATGAGTTATGTGTATTATTTTAAAAAAAAATTAACTAAGACAATATGGTCATGTCCAAATGAATATGAATATAATATGATATGGATTAAGATACTCTAACAACACACACAATTAATTCCCTACAAATAAAAGAAATAGCTTTAACTAAGTCATAAAATAGGGAACACGTACACACAAATGTTTCCAGTGAAGCTGATGTGTGGACATCGATGTGGTTTGCACATCACAGCGACCACTGCAATCTGTGGGATATGAAAAAAAAAAATCTCACACTTTTACAGATATTATAAACAGTATACAGTATTACAATTCAGAGAGACACGTACCCCACTGGCTGTGCGAATTGGTTTGGCCTTTAGCTTGGGTACCAGAGCGCGGCGGTATTGTGGAGGAACAGCAGCTATAATATCTACCAAACGAGGCTGAAACTCCAATCCATATTTGGCAGAAGTCTTTGTTTTTACTCTGTTTGAACAAAGCAAAGAAAAAAAGTGTGATTAGCTCACAAGTTTTAACATTTTACTTTTATAATTCATTCAGTGTTTACAAAAAAAACAGTCTAATGAATCTTAAATTGACACGATGGGCTATGTATTTATGTTATTTATACATGCTATACATAATTATAAATTAAAAAAATATATACATATATATTTTGTGTGTGTTTATTATCTATTTATGTATAAAATGCCTTTTCCTGTGTCTGTATTCTCACCCTCTTGCTACTGTGACAATGACATTTTTAATTACATTGTTTTAGTAACCTAGAAAGGATTATATTTATTTAGTTATTTTTTAACTCATTTCAATGATGTAACCATCCGTTGCAATTGTAGACTTTTTCATAACCTATCACCCATACATAAAATAATTATATTTTATTACATGACAAATACTTCACCATCCTGAAACGTGACAAGGTTAAGCGATGTTGGAAATGTATGAATATTGTCTAATGCAGGGGTGTTCAAACTTTTTTCCTCCAAGATCAACTTTTCAAGGAGTTAACCTTCCACGATCTACGTTTTTTTACAGGCCACAGACAATGCTCAGCCATTATTTATGTTGATATATACCTCACATTAGACTATATGCACGGAAGAGGGAGGAAACGGGGATGAAAATCCAATCCTGATTCATGTTAAAAGCCGACTGCGGACATACTAATTGATAATTGACAATTTCATAAGAACATAGAAAAGAAAACTGTGGGTAGGATCAAAATGTTATTGTAGTGCGATCTACCAATATTTCCTTGGCGATCTACTGGTAGATTGCAATCTAAGTAAGGGCACCCCTAGTTTAATGTGTTACTTGTTGAGGTTGATGTCTTTTCCATCTTCGTGGGCTTCAACCAGTTGTTTGATGACATCGGCGACTGTCATCATCATCAGTTCAGCTCGACTAAGATCACCTTCAGAGATTTCCCAGGACAAACATTTAGGAACAAATTGCAATTTCACAAGAACAATAATACACTCAAATTTCACCAGGTAGTGGCAATTGCGAGTTCAGCACTTTAGAATCCATAGAAATTCGCACGGGATAATTGCGCAGACACAAAACATTGATTGATGACTTTCTATTAAAGATGTAGAGTTAAACTGCAGATCGATACACATAATTATAACCATTTTAAGCGAAAATAGATGATGAAATGAGGTTAGCCATCACAATGAGCTAAATCATAGCGATTTTAGACATATGTAACAAAAAATGACGGGAAACTTACTCTTTTTCTTTGGCTTCCCCATTGTTTTGTAAACTCAAACTTTGTGGAGTAGAGAACTTCAGGACGGAATATTCACGTGTAGGCAAATGTTTTCAACCTTAAATATCACATATATATGGATGGATGTTTAAAAATGGATTCGGCAGCGTGCGTAGCGAGCAGCCTTCTTACAACAGAGAATAGAGTGAATTTCTCCATTAAAATCCGTTTAACCCGCTGGTAGTCAGAAACCTGACTTCATTCAATATTTACCTCATTCATTTTTTACTTTGACTGTTGTGTCAGCATCTTGGCCACCTTTATTATTTTTCTTTAGTGGCACTAATCGTCTTCCGTTGTTTTCAAAGTACACGTGCCTTTAAAATTTCTCAAATGGCCCCGCTGTAAAATGGCCTGAAATTGATTACGTATTTACCCGTTAGTTTACAACGGACATCAGACATCTAACTTTATGTATATGTATGTCAAATTCATTTTGTAAACATCCACGTTGCATCTGAACGCGGCTTGTCGTTCAGCATTCACTGCTGTCGTAAAATAACGTAAACAAGACAGTTCAACAATATTAATGTGCTATTAACACACAAAACTGGTTTATAAATATTTTTCAACTGCCCTTTTCTGTTTGTCTTGCCTTATTTCGGTGGGGGAGTCTGAACCCCCGACATATATAATTTATTCCCACGATTTATTGTTAAAATGTCACAAAAAAACAAGCAGAGATGCACAAATATTAAATACATCAAGTGGTTTAATTGAGGAAAAAATATAGTGGGATTGTATATAATGGCGAGATAAAAAAAGATAAAATGAAGAAATAACAATAGATTACAGTATATTGTATATATTAAGAATACATAAAGTTTATTCTAATCAAAAGTACACTGCTTTATTTTCCAGCCATTTCACCTGACGCACGTGTGTGTATTGGCATGGATGGAGAGTAAACTTTGCTTTATATACACATTGTACTTTGCCACACATTATGATGACCATTCTGGTATTGGATAATGAAATAAAACTTTGATACCAGTAGATACATTCATGACAGAATGGTTATTCTGAAGTCATTATAAGATACATTATAAGGTACAACTGACTGGTTTCTCCCTGGCTTGGTAGCAAAGACAAGAGTGGCGATGAATGACACATGCAGCAGTTGAACAGGTGGTTTATAGATCTGGTGTGTACTGGTAACTTGTAGCTTTCTAAATCTCACGGCAGTAAATCCCTTGAGCTGCGAGGTGAGAGATGGCTTGACGGATCTCTCTACCGGAACTTTCAGGAAATACAAACAGGTGGACGAACCCACGCAGAGTCCTGCGGACCACCGTAAGTGACTTTTAAAACACCTACAAATATAAAGAAAACTTCATTTAAAAAAGAGAAACATTTTCGTTTCATTAAAAACAACGATCCTATTTAAAAATAGTTACGTATGTTTGTTAACCAGCTCTCGGAGCGACCTTGGCTAAGTGAACGAGACATTCGTATTGTCCGTGTGCTTCCATGTAGATCTTTCTTTAATAATTTCATTAAAATTGAAGTGTAGCTTTTGTTTGACAAAGTGTAGTACAGCTGCAAGTAAGTATATTGTCATAGATTCGCGTAGTACCTGCTTGGCGGACAAACGACGGGGATTAACGATGTTGACTAGACAGGAACTTTCATATTAACTATTTTATGATTCCATAATAGATCCGACATCAACCATGGATGACAGCAAACTAAATAATTCCAACGTTAAAGTCGCTGTCCGTGTACGACCGATGAACAGGAGAGGTGAGTTTAAATATCGCACATTTATGATTTAGTGCCCGAGTGTACATATATGTTTAATACAGTAGTCTCTACTTACGAAATAATGGGTTCAACCCTTTTTTCGTAACTTGAATATTTTGTAAGTAGATCAGTACTTTATATGTAAATTCCCTGATTTGTTCCACTGTCCTCACACAATTACCAACTCAAATTGGTCAAAGTGCCCCAATTATTTGATGAAAGATGTGGGAAATACAAAAATCTGAGAAAAGTATAAGAAAATGATTTATTAATGCCTTAAAAGGAATAACGAGCATACAAAAGCTACCAGTGTTTAAATGCAGGGTAACCAGACAGAGCAGACATAAACGAACACATAAACACACCTATTGTGAGACAGCCAATGAGAGCCCAGTAAAGTGTAACTAGGTTCTAAAGTGAGAATCAATGCATTTGTGGCAATATTATCAAATAAAAAAACAGTCAAGGAATGCTTATTGTGGGATTTTGTAACCTGGATCTTTTTTCCTATTTTGAGCCACTCTTTACATACAAAAAGCTTTCGTAACCTGAACATTTCATACCTAGAGGCATTCGTAAGTAGAGGTATGACTGTGATTTGAATTGAGGTGTCAGATTGTCCATTTACTATTTTCTTTACTCATTCTAGAGATTTGTGGGAATTAAAAACAACAAAACCACCCTATGTCATTCTGGGTTTGCAAAATGTACTTGCCTGCGGAACGAAACCAGCTGGTCAAACACAACATGTGATTGTAAATTGCAGTTTGTTCGACCCACTAAGACCTGTTTGGGCTTTTTATTCCTAACTGTTAAGTTGAAGGAGTTTTTGGGTTGGGCACATTCTGAAGGAACAGGAAGGAAAATCTCTAAGCAGCCCAATAAAGTATGGAAGACAAATGTGTAAATTGGCAGAATGTAGACACACCCACACACTAAAAAGGAGCAGTGCAATTAAAAATGACAGAACATGAAGCAACAATTTAAACAGGAAAGATGATATAGGCAACAGTAAATATCAAATAGATGTACATATGCTTTCTTGCACTTGAGTGACCCGTAGTTGTAGTTCTAGTTTGTTGTAGATGGACTGAATGTTGCCTTAGAAAATACTGTATTTTATGATTTCTATATGACAATTTAAACAGAAAAGATGATATAGGCACCTCATTGTGTAGGGGTTTACTCGCCTGACTTTGGTACGGACTCGATTCCTGCTGATGGCTGTATGATGGGTTATGCGGATGGTCGTTTGTGTGCTTTACGACTGACTGATCGAGCCCTCCACCTCTTAACTCTGAGGCCCACGAGCTAACCACTCGTTTCACTGGGCCACCCATAGTGTTAATCATTAAAACAAATATATTTTGACACTGTTTTTCCATTTTTAATGCTTCTTTTCAGAAAAAGACCTCTCAACAAAATGTGTGATAGAAATGGAAGGAAATCAGACGATATTGCATCCTGCCATTGCAAGTTTGAGCAAAGGAGACCCTCGGTAAGTAAAAAAATAAAAATAAAAATAATTAAAAAAAACATTTTTAAGGGGATAGATCCAATTGAATATGCTTGATGATTGAACAAGAATATACCACAATAATCAAGTGATAAGTAAAAAGCATAAAAATAAATTAAAAGAAACTGAAACTCATCCATCCGTTTCCTCAAAATTATCTGTTTTGTGTCAATATCATACTATAACAAATTAGAGAGAACCACATATGCTGTAGGTTTAGGCATTTTCAATACTGTCAGAATAATGACATCATTTGTAAGAGTAAGTGCCTAATCTTGTTTCACTAATAATCATAAATGCCTTGCCACTCAATTAAAGAAACTTTCTTAAAAGAATAGGTCACCATGTTCTCTACTCTGCCAGCACAGCATGTATAGTACAGCCTGTAACCAGCGTTTCTGGTTAGCAGCCAATGTTGCATTAGGAAGCCCATATCCTCTACCTTCACCTTCTTCCTAGGTCATGCCTCTCTTTGCAAAGGGTGTGTCTCTTACTGCTCAGTCTTGTTTGAAAAGAATGGAGAAAATACCAACAACATTCCATATTCAGAATTAAATACCACTTTAATTATATTTTTGATGTGGAACTTGAGATAATGCAAGTTTAGTTGACTGTCCTCATTCACTATAGATTATAGAATGAGAGCATGCAATTCTTAATAATAATTAATACAATGATTATTTCTTGATTAATCTCAATGGACCACCAGTGTGTTGGCTACTAATTGCTTTTAAATAGCTTGTCCTCCTTTTCTCTTCTATTGTTATGCCTTCCCATGTACATTTTCGAAATGAGTTGTAATTGAAGTGTGCTGTTAAAAAAAACTGCATTGTTAAAAAATGTGTGGTTTTGTCATATGCAGTAATTTGACTGCATCATTGTGATTGCACTTTCGGATTTTGTGTTAGGAAGGGTGTCAAAGAAACAACCATGCACATACAAAGTTGCTGTTTTGAGCTATTTTACACATGGAATTGCTAATAATATCTTAACAGTTGACGATCTGGGATTCAGAACTGGGTTTAGCTGAGCACATCTATTTATTGCATTGTCCACTTTGTGTTCTCTATTATAAATTACCTGTTAACAAAGATTCAAACAACTCTAAACCAGGCAACCAAGCAATACATGAGTAAAGTAGATGTTCCGAGGCTGAGGTTAGTTCATTTGGTAAACGACTATCAAAAGATATTACAAAAAGCCCATTCTCTTGAAATACAGATGTTCTTTATCTAAGCATGTGGTGCAATTTTTGTGTGTCATCCGGTCTTGTCTGCCCTGACATGCTTTATTTAAGATGCATGTTCAGTAGGTACCACACTAACCAGTTTTACCAGTTTCTTCTCCCAAGCTGATTCAGATAGTCTTCCAGAAATAAGAGCACAAGATTAAAAGATATAACAAAAAACTATTATAATGGACTTAATTAGGATATACTGTAATGTCCCATTGTTTTGTATTCAAAATGTGTTTAGTTGCTAGACTGTAGCAGAAATGTGGTTGTAATGCAGTCATTTAATACACACTTAGCTGAGGTTTTTGCTTTTGTCAGCTTCCTGTATGGTGGCTTGGGCCAAATAGCTGTGTGAGCCTCAGGGGATGGTAATGTTATAGTACTCTTGATAGCCACATGTGGTGTCAAAGGTTCAGGACGGGAGGAATTAATTAAGCCTTGTTACTGTTTTGTTAATTTCCAATCTAAAATTATTATACAGTAGTACCTCGAGATACTAGCCTAATTCATTCTGGGATGAGCTCGTATTACTTAATTCAAATGAACGTTTCCCATAGAAATGAACAAAAGAAATTAATTTGTTCCAACCCTTCTGAAAAAATACCCAACGCATAACCACTTGCCAACCAGAAGTAGTATATACTTCTCGTATTAGTGATCGATCCGCCATTCGCACTGTCTAACGGGGAAAAAAAACACTGGAAAAAAATGAAACGCTCCGCCCAGTGCTCGTAGAGACATTCTACGAGAGAATTGCGGGGAGAGAGAGACCATACCCATAATGTTCTTATGTGCAGCCTCTTGCGTCTGCTGTATGCTCATATATCAAAATTTGTCTCATATCTCAAGATAAATACTTGCCCAAAATTTTACTTTTATCTGAAATTGCTCATATGTTGGGGCATTCATATGTCGAGGTACCACTGTATACTTTTACTGGATGTACTGGAAGTTAGTCTTGAAGTTAGTTTGTAATGCTTATCATTCTTTGAGGAAGTGTACTGGATATGAAACTGTAATTGCCCTGTCTTATCTCTGTTTGCTCCTGATAACCACGTTTATTTGAAAGAGCTATATACAATCTTTAATTCTAACCCAATTCTTTCATAGTCCAATTTAGGCACTGTTGTGCATCTTACGTATGTTGCTGTAAAGGAATGCCTTCTTAGTGTTCTATGGGTTAGTAGAACTGATAATAATGTTGCACTGAGTTGCTTGTCCTTACCTTCTTTTTCCCTGCCATTTAATGACTCCTTGGAGCTTGGATCCACTGCCAGCTATCTTAGGAATGTCCTTGCCAACCCATGAGAGGACGAGGCTTAATGTTGCTCTTTCATAGGCCTATAAATCTGACACAGAGAGGCCTTGTTTCGGGCAATAGGGTGGCCATGGCTACTTCTTTTTCCAAACCCTTAATTTGATATATCTGTTTTCTCTCCCCTCTATTGCCCCTGTTATGTATACTCGTGTTTCATGTACACCATTGGCTGGCCAATTTGTATCTGGTGCTCTTCCTCATTTGACTAGACTCTGAATTTGAATCCATGATGTATTGAAATAGTAACATTATTAGAGAAGCAAAATTTGAACCCACCGGGGTGTGAAATTATTCCATTATTGGGATTATCATGACAGTTGGTTTCAAACTGTAAGCTTTTTTTTTTTAACAGAAAATCCAGTTTGTTTGATTTTTGACAATGAGACAAGCCTTAGAGAGCCCTTGCGAATAAATTAATAACTATGAAAGACTTGGAATCCCGTTTGAAGTCCCAC